>NC_090234.1:13406197-13528697 GCF_024489055.1 Chanodichthys erythropterus | reverse complement strand
TGCAATGACCTCTTGTGTCTTGCCCTCCTTGTGCAAGGTGTCAATGGTCATCTTTTGGACAACTGTCAAGTCAGCAGTCTTCCCCATGATTGTGTAGCCTACAGAACTAGACTGAGAGACCATTTAAAGGCCTTTGCAGGTGTTTTGAGTTAATTAGCTGATTAGAGTGTGGCACCAGGTGTCTTCAATATTGAACCTTTTCACAATATTCTAATTTTCTGAGATACTGAATTTGGGATTTTCCTTAGTTGTCAGTTATAATCATCAAAAATAAAAGAAATAATTTGAAATATATCAGTCTGTGTGTAATGAATGAATATAATATACAAGTTTCACTTTTTGAATGGAATTAGTGAAATAAATCAACTTTTTGATGATATTCTAATTATATGACCAGCACCTGTAGATAGATAGATAGATAGATAACAGAGTATATGCGTGATTGTAAAATCGAAAGTGAAAGTAAAACGCGAGTGCGCATTCAAACAAGATTTCAATACCCCAATTTCAATTATCCCATGCAGATATCTCCTAATAGGAAAGCTATCTTAGGCTGGGCTGTGTAGTTGTAAACAGTATCATGCTTGAAGAAAAATTTGGTCTCTATTTGCACTTTGAATATATAGAGAGAGTACTCTGATTATGGTTGCACTAATTGTTTGCACTGATTAAGACTAATAGAAAACTGTTACTCATTTTTATTTATACTGTTTTTATTTCTATGATCAATTTGTGGAAAGGAGTTCAGTTAGGAGGTCAAAAGTTGTAGAAGTTCATAAATCATGTACAGTAATAGTGCAGTAGTGCTTCAGTATTGTTTTCTTTTACTGCATATGATAATTCAGACTCCGAAAGTAGAACTGAAATGACAGTCATTTCAAATGCACCTGCAGAATATTTTTCTAGTCATTTATTTCATCATCGAGGACAGTTTTGGTTCCCATTGACTTCCATTGTATTTTTCAGTCCATATAATGGAATTCAATGGAAACCAAAACTCAAAATATCTTTTGTGTTGTAATACACAAAATATTCAATATTTAATATTCAAACTGATAAAAGAGAATGATTAATGAATAGCATCATATCTCTCTGACCTCACAGGAATACTTTCAACAATTAATAAATAACTGGATTTTATTAGCATATGCATTTAGTATGTAAAAACTAGATGCATCTGAGAACAATTGTCAGAAAAGTGAAAACAACACAACTGAATTCTTGATTAGTTTAATGTGTTTTATTATATACCGCATGCTTAGTTTTTGTCTTTTTGCTTCATGTCTTATCTTAAGTGAGCCGAGACGCCACCGATACCCCTTAAAACAAAACACATCAATGCATGACGCCACTGGCAGCGTCCTTCAGATTCAGACCAGCAGAAATGCCTGATCAAAGCCATTGTGTGGTACAATCTCAAAGGAAATATCCAACTATCAGACTTTACGTCCCTCAAAACAGAAACAGCAGAGACTTCCTGAGGCGTCCTACAGAGTATATTAAACACACTCAATAATGTTCTTTTAAAAAGCTGCACTTTGTATATTTACATTGAAGCCAATTGAAACCAGACCTTCCACTTTAAGTGGCTACAGCAGCGTGAAGCCGTCGCATGTATGTGTGTGAGTCTGTGCATGCAGAACTTCAGGAAGATGGGTCATTCTAAACTGTGACTAGTTTCAAGGTTATGGTTTGGAGATGGTTAGGGTTACACTGCCAAAATTATGTTCTTCCTCAGTATTTCTGTCTTGTTTTCCAGTACAAACATCTAAACATTCTTAAATCAAGACACATTTACTGAAGCAGCAAAATGACTTGAGATATTAAGTCTTGTTTTCTGAAAAATGTATCAAAATGAAGTGAGTTTTTGGTTAAAGCAAGTAAAAATATCTACCATTGGGGTCAGAAAAAAATCAACTTAATTCAAAGGGAAAACATGTTTATTTTTCTGACCCCAATGACAGATGTCATTTTTCATGTTTTAAACAAAAACACTCTTCATTTTGATACATTTTTCAGAAAACGAGACTTAATATCTTCAGTCATTTTGCTTCTCCAGTAAATGTGTCTTGAAGAGACAAACGAGACAAAAATACAGAGTATTTTTAACACTGTGTTCATTTTATGCAACAGTTGGTTCCGGAAGTAAAAATAAATAATTTTTTAAATCATAACTTATAAACTGTGATCTATGAAGTAGTTAATCGATAGTTCTGTTTAAATCTGTTTGCATTATATCAACTTATTAATCAAGTTTAACGGTGAAATTCATGGTAAAAAACTACATTACCCATGATACTGTGCAGAAAATTCCACCAGTCAGAAAGTAGCAGTGAGCAAATGTGCAAAAATAGCTCTTTAGCTCCGCCCACTCCTATGAAGCACTGCAAATATGCTCTCAAAATAGTTAAATATTTGTATATACATGCATATTTTATAAACTTAAAATATATTGTGTCATTCGCAATGCTTCATGGGATTGTAGTTTTCCCTCATTAAAGCCATTAAGCAGGGTTATTATAGTTAACTAAAACCAAAACCATAAAAAACATTTTTGTTACTTTAAAGGTGCCCTAGAACCAGTTTTTACAAGATGTAATATAAGTCTAAGGTGTGTCCTGAATATGTCTGTGAAGATTCAGCTCAAAATACCCCATAGATTTTTTTTAATACATTTTTTAACTGCCTATTTTGGAGCATCATTAACTATGCACCGATTCAGGCTGCGGCCCCTTTAAATCTTCGTACTCCCCGCCCCCGAGCTCTCGACTATAATACAGTGCATTTACAAAGTTCACACAGCTAATATAACCCTCAAATGGATCTTTACAAGATGTTCGTCATGCATGCTGCATGCATGCGTCGGATCATGTGAGTATAGTATTTATTTGGATGTTTACATTTGATTCTGAATGAGTTTGATAGTGCTCCATGGCTAAAGCTAACATTACACACTGTTGGAGAGATTTATAAAGAATGAAGTTGTGTTTATGAATTATACAGACTGCAAGTGTTTAAAAATGAAAATAACGACGGCTCTTGTCTCCGTGAATACAGTAAGAAACGATGGTAACTTTAACCACATTTAACAGTACATTAGCAACATGCTAACGAAACATTTAGAAAGACAATTTACAAATATCACTAAAAATATCATGATATCATGGATCATGTCAGTTATTATTGCTCCATCTGCCATTTTTCACTATTGTTCTTGCTTGCTTACCTAGTCTGATGATTCAGCTGTGCACAGATCCAGACGTTAATACTGGCTGCCCTTGTCTAATGCCTTGAACATGAGCTGGCATATGCAAATATTGGGGGCGTACATATTAATGATCCCGACTGTTACATAACAGTCAGTGTTATGTTGAGATTCGCCTGTTCTTCGGAGGTCTTTTAAACAAATGAGATTTACATAAGAAGGAGGAAACAATGGAGTTTGAGACTCACTGTATGTCATTTCCATGTACTGAACTCTTGTTATTCAACTATGATGAGGTAAATTCGATTTTTTATTCTAGGGCACCTTTAAATAAAAGGACCTGAAATTAAATATTATTTACAAAAGTGTTAACTTGCAGCTAGTTGCCAAGGCAAGATCTCTTAGCTTCATTTAGTTTAACTGAAATAAAAGTTAATAAAAACTATATAGACATTTTTATAAAACAAAAATGAATAAAAAAAAAATACTTCCAGAACCAACGCTGCTGAAACACACCCTATTTTGCTCTTACCCCGGTAAACATGGTCCGCACTCAGCGTCGCTCTCTAAAGTTCCCGGTGTCAACACGGTGGCCCGGTACAGGGAGTCGCAGTCTTTGTGTCTCCGGCAGATCTCATACTTGCCTTTGGAGAACTTCCCCGCGGGACACGCCACGCAGTTATAGTCGTCATCCTTAGTGCCGTAACCACAGTTCTGAAACACACAACCACAAACAGAAATCATTCAAAACTTCATCTCAATGTGGCGTAAAGATCTGCAGACCTGATCCAGGATGCCTGTGTCATCTGTAAGGGTTTAAAAGACACGATCTAAGCACACGGTCTGAAGCACACGGCGCAGGTGCACTTAGGGTGTGTCCGAATCCACTTTTGCTAGTTTAACGATTAAAAAAATGGTCACCAGGCGCATGGTCCAAAAAGGTTGTCCCTATTCTCTTAATGAGTAATGGGTGTGTTTTGGGCGTAATGTGTATCCTTTTATTTTTAAAGGAATCCTTTTAATATTTAAAAATGTTTGTTTGCTGCTGCGCATCCCTGTGTGTGTAAAAAGCAGAGTGTACAAGTGTTGTGAACCCGTTTTTATGCGCATATTACTAATGCGCCCTTTAAATAAAAAAAAAGGGCCCTGTCATACACCTGTCACAATGTGACGCCAAGTGTGACGCAAGTGTTTTTGCTAGTTTCAGTCTGATGCAGTTATCATTTTCACGTCCAGTGCCACGTTGTTTAAATAGCAAATGCACTCGCGCCCATCTGTTCGCCCATGGGTGTGCTGGTCTGAAAACGAGTTGTGTTCAGGTGCATTGTTAGCGTGTTGCTATTTTGAGGAACTGTAAACAACTGCGCCATTGAACAACTGAAACCTGCTCTAAAGTCAATGGCGCATAGACTTGTGCCGATATTCGGTAATGCGATAAATCGCGATAATGAATATGCACGATATTGTAATCGTCGGCACTTCAGAATACCGTGAATAATAATTTATTACCAATTATTAATTTTTTATAAGGCAATTAAGAATACTTTACCCATCAATCGTATAAAATGCAGAACACCGCTGTATTCTGCGCGCTCAGATGTAAACAATCCCAACGTGCACGAGAAGCACATGGCGGAACCAGTGAAGGAGACGAGCTGAATGAAAGTGCGCGTTCACTCTCTGACAGCAGAGGGCGCTGATGGAACAGCAGCGTGCAGCGGTTACCACGGAAACCGTGCAAACAAAGTAACTGCGCTAGTGAAGTTTTTAAAATGCTTCAAACAGCCATTCATTTTTTGTAATCTCAGTGTTGTTCATCACAGCACCAAATACTGAATACTTAAAAAAGACTTAAAAGGATATTTATTGTCAAACCTAAACATTTTTATATTTTAATCTGGACTACAACATGCCCTAATGATTAGAAATGTTCTGATTATTTGTTATTGTTCAGTAAAACATACAGCTTAATTAGTTAACATGTTAATTCATTATCACTAAACTGACAATAAAAATACTTATAAAGTATGAATTATTATTAATTAATGTTAATTTCTTAGTTACTGTTTAATAACATTACTAAAATCAAAATAACGTATTTAATGGACCTGAGATAAAACTAACAATGATCAGTTGTGTTTCTAAACTAACATTAACAAAAAATAACACTTTCTGTAACAAATGTAGCTATTGCTCAATCTTAGTTAATGCATTAAATAGAGTAAAGTGTTATCTGTTGTTCTTTATAGCCTAATTCTTTTGCATTTTAATCTGTTTGAAAATTTCAGTCAGAGTTGTTTTTGTTTTATTACAAAAAGAGTTCTTAAACCTGTTAAACTATGACAAAAATGGTTTTGCAACTTATTTTAATATCGTGATAATACCGTGATAAAAGCTTCATCAATTAATCGCAACATGAAAATTTGATACCGTCACATGCCTAATGGCGCAGTATTTTTTTTTTTTTTGTAATTTAAAGGCCGTGTTAGTAATATGCACCTATAGGCGGGTGCACAACGCGCATACACTCTGCTTGTTACACACAGGCACACAAACATGCCAAATATTAAAAATAAAAAGATTTCTCTCTGGAGAAGAGTTCAGTCTTTCCACTTGCAAATTCCGCCATGCAAACAGCGAATCTGCCATGGTGCGAGCACAACTGGATTTTAAAGGGAATGGGAGATGAGACTCTGGTTTATTGCTCGTTATGCCCAAAACACACCCATGACTCATTAAGAAACTAGGTACAACCCTGTTAGACCATGCGCCTGGTGTGCCGACTATTTTTTCTGTCGTTAAACTAGCAAAAGTGGCTCAAGTGCCATGAGCTTCAGACCATGAGCTTAGATCGTTAAAATAGTGCCCTAGACCAGGTTTCAGTTGGTCAATGGCACAGTCGTTTTCAGTTTCCTCAAAATAGCAACACGCCAACAATGCACCTGAGATAAATTCTTTGGGCTGAATCTAGCAAAAAACACTTGCGTCGTGCCTGGTCTCGCACTGCGCAGGATGTATGATAGGGCCCATAATATTCAGTAATATTATTGATTTGACTGAACTGACACTATTAGATGAGTGAACTGAACAGAGCTGAATAATGCCAGATAACAAGGAACGTTCTCAGAACGCTCTGGCAAGGTTATGAATAAACTGAAATTAACAGAACGTTCTTTCTGGTCTTTAATATTGTTCTCAAAATGTTAACACAAAAAAGTTGAGCAAACAACATTCATGGAACGTTTTATTCAGATGCTTGTCATTTCCTTAAATGTTACTACTGGTTTCGGAATGTTCAAAGAACATTCAAAAGTAACATGTTTGCAAAATGGAATGTTCCATTAACGTTCGCCTAATCAAGAAAAAAACTTTTTAAAAACATTTTGGACATTTTGAACCTTCAGAGAACAATAACTTAATATGAACATTAGAAAAACATATTTTTGTTTGCAGGGATGACACTATGAATCAACACTGATCTGAATTGAGTCGAATAATGACACTATTGTCCTTTTAGAACTGCTTTACAGCAGAATGTGTGACTGATGTGACCTTCAGAAAAGAATCATTGCACTTCACTGAAAACCCAGTTGTTTTTAATCACCAAATATTAACCAACTTCATCCAGCTGCACGAGTTCACCGCTAAAGACTCGACCTGCCAAAACTATCCTGCGCCTGTGCTGCCTAATGAAAAACATGTCATGATGAAACATCCCACCCACGAGTCTCAGCGTTCAGCTCTAACCGCATTCATATTAACGCAGCTGCTGAAGATCTGGAGATGTTCTGCTTTACATTGACAGTTCATATCATTGATTTCCAGATCTACGCAATTGTTATTCTGATTATATTGCACATGTTAGAATAATAGAGCAGTGATGGAAACTCTGAAATCACGGAGATCGAAATCTGGGAATGATGATGATGATGCAGTGACCAAAACATGTGACACAAATGAAAACTCTCATATTTGATGATATCACTATCCACACTTTCTCAGCAAAAACATCTAAACATCAAGATACATTTACTGGAGAAACAAAATGACTGAAGATATTAAAGGGGTCATGAACTGAGAAATCAACTTTTCCTTAATCTTTTGACATATAAGAGGTCACTATTCGATTATCCTGTACGTTTCAGAACTGAAAACTTCCTTGTTAGTCCAATAAAAGCTTTTATTGACACCAGTGAATGACTGATCCTGGAATGTGTGAGGTGAAACTCCGCCTCCACAGAAGAAATCAACATTCTTAATCGTTAGCCCCGCCCACTGGTGTGTTAGTGAGATGACAGAGAAGAGCGATACAGGACTAAAATAACATTACCTTTCAAAGGATCCTAATGCTAGGAATATTTTTAACAATGTGAAAGTCTCAGTTGAGCTTTATTTATTTGTGTTCAGTACATTTCACTGTGGATTCTTTGGTAAATCAATCGCATTTTGGACTTTTACGATATGAACTCGACAGTAATGCAACAACATGTCAGTAACTGTGTTCATTCTGATATTAATGATTCATGTACAGTCAGATGATCTTTGTCTGTGTGTCAGTCAATCAAACCAGTGACTAAAATGCTCAATTTCACATTGTTTCTCTTAGTAAGATGAAAATAATCTATTTAAACAGTGATTAAATTATATATAGGAATCAATCAAAGAACAATCGCTGGAGCTGTCAATCAAAGTTTATCAGTGACTGAGTTCTGGACTCGCACCAAAACACCCGTTTTATTCAACAAATCTCTTATTTACATCGAGTTTGCACTGTTAGTTATGATGAAAGCATTCATTAGTGAGTTTCAATGACGAGATCACTGCTTTCATGAGCTCAACAACATGTCTGTGATCGACTACAATGTTCATCACTGCAACCTTTCATGCCACGATCTAAATATGATGCCATAGATCTAAATGTGATGCATCACTTTTCACCATTACTTAATATTGAGAGCTTTAACCGTAAAAACATGCTAAAAGTTTTTGAGAGAGTAATACTATTTCATATGCAAAGATGTCAGCCAATCACAGCAGTGGGCGTTTACATTGAAGTCTCACAACAGACACGCCCCTTAAAACAGAGCGTTCAAATCAGAGGATAAAATCAGGGTAGGAAAAATGCCTTTTATTCCTAAATTATGAACATTTTGATGTAAAAATCATACTAACATTATAAGTGCACCGCAGAAACCATTATAAAACAATAAAACAACACAGTTCATGACCCCTTTAAGTCTCGTTTTCGGAAACTTTTGAATTAAGTTGATTTTTTTCTAACCCCATTGGCAATTTTTTTCCTTATTTCAAGAAAAAAACTCACTTAATTTTATATATTTTTCAGGAAACAAGACTTAATATCTTCAGTCGTTTTGCTTCTCCAGTCTTGATTTAAGAATGTTTAAATATTAATATATATTTTGCAGTGCACAACAACTCTTCCATATAATATGCTTCAAATCTTTTAATAATTATTGATTTCTTTTAAAGCAGAGCGATCACGACTCTAAGTGTTGATGAAAGACTTCATCAGAACGTCTCCTGAGGCCATTCCAGCTTTGCTATTATTTTCCTGTCATTTCTAAATGTTCTCGTCAGTGTCGGAGCGTTGAGCTCTTAATTAGAGTAATGAGTCAATTACGCGTCTTTGGTGGGCAGAGGTGAATCTCTTTGATCTTTTGGCCTCCAGTATCGATTTGAGAGTCTTGAAGGGAAAAGCAAAGATAAAAGAGATTGAAACGTTGGTACTCGCCATCTGCTCCGGTTTAAAACTTATTGAAAAGTCCTTCTCAGTTCTGACATTTACCCCCAACATGCATTTGCTCCAGTTTATGTACTTCTGCAAGAACACACACACACACACACACGACATGGGGAGTAAAACATGGTTTAGAGCTCAGAAGTCTTTTATCTCCTTCTATTGAATCAAGATCATCATCTTTGGCCCGAGGGCACCAGCGTTATTGAATTGTTCAGGAATGCAGCGTTTGAAGGCCTTTTACTGTTGTAATAGTTTTTAGATGATTAATTTTTTCAGTTGCGTAAATAATTCGCATCAGGACGAAATTACAGAGTGTTGAGAGAAGAAAAACCACATTAAGTGGCATCAGTGTAAAAGTGATACTTTATTATTTTTTTAGAAATAATGTAAACTACTGACAAAAACGAAATATTTACAAACATTATAAACACTTTAAATGTGTATTTTAGTTCCACTCACTCCACAAACAATTACACTTTACAATAAGATTATTGTATCATGCTATTTTAAAGGCTCCTAATTTAGTTTTGGAGTCTCCTACAAAAGGTTTACATGCATTCGAGATCAAAAACACTTCTCACAGTGCCTCTATAAAGGATTCAGTCTCTCTAAACCCCTCCTTTTTGAGAGCCTGCTCTGCTCTGATTGGTCGACCACTTACAGCGGAGTGTAGATTAATCCTTGTGATCACCTTGATACGGTTATACTGACTCATTTTCACACTCGAGACTGATTGGTCCGAACCTGAATTCGATTCTTCCCTCCTCCGTCTGTCTGGTTTAATGACACATTTGGAAACTCTATCCTGAGGTCCTGAGCTCTGGTTCTCGAGCGCTTTCTGAACTCTTCTAGGATTTCAAAACTCTGCTGGTCAAATGTGAAGCTTTGAAGTTCCTCTTCCTTCGTGATTTACAGCAGGACCTTTATAAGAGCTGCTGCCTCAAGAGATCTGTTTCATGTGCTTTAGAAACGTGTTTCGAAAGCATCAAATCAAAGAGAGTTTGATTTAGATCACAGCTCATTTAAATTACAGGCTGACGGAAAGTAAAAGTGAGCAAGACAGTCTAGGATCATTTTACTTGTAATTTTCAGTGCCACTCCAAAAAATCTCTGAGGTATAATTATGCAAAAATACACTTATTTCTGCAATAGTTGTGGTGGATATTTTTGCTGGAATTCATCTCAAGCCTTGCTTTATTTTTCATTTTGAAACACGGCAGAAAATAATCTTGTTTTCCAGCACAAATATCTAAAATTTTTTAAATCAAGATACATTTACTGGAGAAGCAAAAGTCTTGTTTTCAGCATGATGCATGCCGCACACTGAGACAAACCTGCGATCAACAAGATCTCAATGGCAGTGTTTTCAAAGCGCTGAGACCTGTCTCTTTAAACACTCGAGATCTTTTGAAGTGCCATTTGACGCCGCCGCGGTCTGGGTGGTCTAGAGAAAGACCACTGGCTCTTAAAGGAACAGTTCACCACTATGATATGGTCATTATTGTCGTTCCAAACCCGCATGCTGATATTTTTCTGAAGAGTTTTCATGCAGCTTTCTTCATACAAAAATGACATTTCCAAAAAAGCACCATTAGAGTATCATAACAGCAGTTTTTAATGACTCAAACACTATATTGAGATGCCATCTGATTTAAATATGTGCAATGAGACATGGAAAACAGAGTCATGTGAGGTAAAAGAAAAGCGGTCAAAAGATTGGGGTCTTTAAGGTTTTTTAAAATGTTTTTGTAAGAGGACTTTTATGCTCATCACAGCTGCATTTATTCAATCAAAAATACAGTAAAAACAGTAAAATTGTGAAATATTATTACAATTTCAAATAACTGTTTTCTGTGTGAATATATAGTAAAGTGTAATTTATTCCTGTGATTTTCAGCATCATTACTCCAGTCTTCAGTGTCACGTGATCCTTCAGAAATCATTCTGATATGATGATTTGAAGCTCAAGAAACATTTCTGATTATTATTAATGTTGAAAAACATTGCAGCTGTGCTGCTTTTCTAACAGTCAAAATAACTTTTCTATATGAATGTTTTAAATATTCACAATGAAAACAAACAGTTATTTTAAATTGTAATAATATTTCACAATTTTACTGTTTTTCTGTATTTTTGATCAAATAAATGCAGCCTCGGTGAGTAGAAGAGTCTTTCAAAAACATAAAAAAATCTTATCAATCACAAACTTTTGAATGTTAGTGTAACTTTTCCATGTTAATCAGAGTTTTTGTCCTAATCAGCTGCTATAAGTGAATAGATGTGATTCCATTTGAAACGGTTTATATTTCTGTAACGTTGCGGCAGCACAAAGTATGAAAATCTGTGTGTTAAAATTAAGTATTATTATTTTTATGAATTTGATTATGTACTTATATATTTGGTTATGAGTGAGAGACTCCGCCCACATGCTCTTCTGATTGGCTGACTGATTTTTGATTGATTGAAAAGAGCTGCACGAAGATTCTTCAAACATTTACATTTATGCATTTGGCAGATGCTTTTATCCAAAGTGACTTACATTGCATTGAAAGCGTACAATTTATCGGTCCATGAATGCAATGTGCCATGATCTACTTTTCGAACAGAGTGTGAAACGACACGAGAGTGAGTAAGTAATGACAGAATGATCATTTCCGGCATGAAATATCCAGTTAAATCCAGTTTCATCATGTTTTCATGTGAATGTGTGTTTCTCACCATGTACGGCTCTTGTCCTGGTTGGCATTGTGGGCAGGGTTGGCAACTGCTGACAGTGTAATTGTAAAACTCATTTTCTCCACAGCTCGAGTACTCGGCACTCACAAAACACATGCTGAACACCTGCAAACACACACACAGGAAATGTTAACTGATTTGCGATTGCATGTCATGTTTGTTGCATATTTCTAACATGTTTCTAGCTCAGGACATGTTTATTTGTATCTCTTTTCACTATACAGATCATTCAAAACAGCTTTACAGAAAATGCATGTTACAAACACATTTTCTTTTAGTTATAAACTTAATCATGATATACCTGCCACTGCCAACAGCTAAGAATAGTGGATTTATAAAATACACTGGATGATTTCATTATTGCATCACCACCATCAAAATGATAATGTAAACTAACTACTAGAATCTATACTATTATAGTCATGAAAGTAGACAAACAATAAGACTAACCGAGTTGAGCTAAATAATAATGGCTAGTTTTCTGTCGATAAAGATATCCAAACAGTTGCTCACCTATCTACTAAAACACATAGTGTATTAAATAGTCTTTGGTGTTTTCATGGCTTCTATGGAAGAAGAGCCGGAAATCAAGGGTAACGCGGATATGACGTCATCAACAGTGTATTTTACACTGGTTAAAATAGCCAATTTCTCTGGAATTAAACATTGTTGGAAACATTTGGGATAATGTAAGTACACAAGTCAACAAAATATATGACACTGTTCTAGTAGACAAACCCAGCAATTGGGTTCTTTTAACCCAGCCAATGGGTTTGTTTAACCCAGCGATTGGGTTGTTTTAACCCAGCCAATGGGTTTGTTTCACCCAGCGAATGGGGATAATGTAAGTACACAAGTCAACAAAATATATAACATTGTTCTGGTAGATTTTAGATATTTTAATGCAAAATCTTACATATTGTGCCTTTAACTTACATTAACTTATTGTATAAAGTGTTATCAACAATAGCTGCCACAAGAATGTGATTATATTGTGATCTAGTTACATCAGTGACAAGCGTATCGCGCTTCCAAGCCAAATAATAGAGTCTGAAGCATCGCTCTCTGCTGTCCTCCTCCACATTTCCGCCAGTTTCATTTCCCCAAACATAAATTACATCCATTGGGATGAAGTAACCAAATGTGAATCGAGGTGAAACAACAAGTTTGTTGTTTGTGGATTTTGGCTTTGTCACCCTCACAGGCATTTCAACACTCTCGCTCCTTCATTTGCTTTTTGTTACAAGCTGTGAATTAGCACACGGGAAGCGTTTGGCCGCTATAACTCAACACAGATCGACAAACAGATGAATCACGGAAGAGCTGCCAAACTCTGCGACTGAAGCAGGAATGTAATTAAATGTGTGTGGGCGGGGCTGGATGTTGATTGGCTCTGGCTGAATGAGATGCTTTGTGGTTACGCTCCAGTTCACAGGATGAGTTTAATGTGTACATGCAGATCTGAAATTGCCATCTAATGTCATCTGCTCATAATCTCGGCAAAACCATTAGAAAAGCACTATAGTACAGCAGGCGAATCATACATCATCAATAGTGGTTCACTCCTGCACGTTAGTTAAATTATGAAGCATACTGGTTGAATCCAGACTGGAAAACAAGACAAAAATACTAAGATCATTTTGTTGTGCAGTGTGCTAAATATTTGTCTGGCTGTGTATAAAGTTGACTTGAATTTGTTCTAGATCATTAGACGTGACATTACACTCTAAAAGGTTGAAAATGGACAAACCCCAATGATTGGTTTGTTTTCACCCAGTGATTGGGTTGTTTTAATCCAGTGAATGAGCTGTTATAACCCACGATTGGGTTGTTTTAACCCAGCGAATGGGTTGTTTTAACCCAGTGAATGGGTTGTTTTAACCCAGCGATTGGGTTGTTTTAACCCAGTGAATGAGTTGTTATAACCCAGCAATTGGGTTGTTTTAACCCTGCAATTGGGTTGTTTTAACCCAGCGATTGGGTTGTTTTAACCCAGCGAATGGGTTGTTTTAACCCAGCGATTGGGTTGTTTTAACCCAGCGAATGGGTTGTTTTAACCCAGCGATTGGGTTGTTTTAACTCAGCGATTGGGTTGTTTTAACCCAGCGATTGGGTTGTTTTAACCCAGTGTATGAGTTGTTATAACCCAGTGATTGGGTTGTTTTAACCCAGTGTATGAGTTGTTATAACCCAGCGAATGGGTTGTTTTCACCCTGCAATTGGGTTGTTTTAACCCAGTGAATGGGTTGTTTTAACCCAGCAATTGGGTTGTTTTAACCCAGCGAATGAGTTGTTTTAGCTCAGCGATTGGGTTGTTTTAACCCAGTGAATGAGTTTTTATAACCCAGCGATTGGTTTGTTTTCACCCAGTGATTGGGTTGTTTTCACCCAGTGATTGGGTTTTTATAACCCAGCGATTGGGTTGTTTTAACCCAGTGAATGAGTTGTTATAACCCAGCAATTGGGTTGTTTTAACCCAGCGAATGAGTTTTTATAACCCAGCGATTGGTTTGTTTTCACCCAGTGATTGGGTTGTTTTAACCCAGTGATTGGGTTTTTATAACCCAGCGATTGGGTTGTTTTAACCCAGTGAATGAGTTGTTATAACCCAGCAATTGGGTTGTTTTAACCCAGCGAATGGGTTGTTTTAACCCAGCGAATGGGTTGTTTTAACCCAGCAATTGGGTTGTTTTAGCTCAGCGATTGGGTTGTTTTAATCCAGCGACTGGGTTGTTTTAGCTCAGCGTTTGGATTGTTTTCACCCAGTGATTCAGTTGTTTTAACCCAGTGAATGGGTTTATAGCTAAAACAGTCACTGAATATCTGGGCGGTGAAGCGACATGTTGCAGTCTTTGGTTTCATGGTATAACGCTCTATAGATATAACGCTCTAGATGTAATGAAATGGCAGCAGTTTTCCCTTCAACAAAGGCTCAATTGACACTAAGGGCCGATTTAGTCATAATAAGCGGTATTATACAGATCTCCTCTCACTTGCAGCTAACCTGTCGTTTGAATATCTCACCGCTCTTTGGAAGGGCATTAAAAGCCTATCATTAAGACGCTGCACAGAGAAATTACATTCTGGGAAGGCAGCCAGGCAGATTCAGTGTTGCAAACATGAAGGAGGTGGGCGAGCACAGCGGAGACAGATTAACATGACGCTCAAAGACACCTTTGTAGTCGCTTTTGGACGTCGTCTGGCTTAATCGGACGGGTTGTTGTCTCGGCTCGATCTGGTGGGATTGGTTTTGGTGTTGCTGGGACTTACCAGCAGAAGAGGCAGGAGGCATGATTGTGTCCGTCCTCCTTTCTGGCCCATGTTGTTGTCTTCCACCTGAGGAGGTCTGCCAAGAGAGAAAGACGTGAAAACTGATGAAGTGTGGGGATTGAATAGCTTTATATAAACACTAAACCTTTCTTAGTGTTCCAGTACAAATAATCTAAACATTCTTAAATCAAGATATATTTACTTCAGAAGCAAAATGACTGAAGATATTAAGCTTTAGTTTCTTAAAAATGTATAAAAATGAAGCAAGTTTCAAGAGATATATCTGTCAGTAGGGTCAGAAAAATAAACTAAAAACTAAAATAATTTCACAGGATGAATTTAGAGTGTTTTTGAATGAGACCTAGTTTATGATGATTACTAAAATATGTCTTTGGGGAAAAAGGCAATAAATAAAGAACACCTAGAAACGAAAAGAATGTTTAAACATTTGAAATGAAATGTAAGAAAATATATATATATTTTGCAATGAACACATGTGATACAGCGTTTTATTCTGCACAGAAACAGTCTTTGGGCATGTATGTGTCATCATAATCATAATGCTGACAAATTTCAAGTTCAAGCGGCAACGCGGAGCACGAGTCTTTTCTTCCACTTTAAGTTATAGCACGAAAAACATGCATGAACATCAGAGGGTATGTTGAAACATACTGCATTTACTGCATTTTTCATGGTCAAAGGAAAGGTACTCCTCTCAGAAAACATTCGAATAAAGATACTTTTAGATGTTTAATTGCTATTTGAAGCATTTGGATCGCTAGACGAGGGTTTAATGAACTCATTTTTGTGAAAACCTCAAATTAAACCAAATCGACATTTTTGCCTGTAGCTCATACTTAGCCTGTGCGCTTTCCGACTCATTTTGCCAGCACGGGTCACGTATAAATAAATAAAAAAGCAGTTGTAAAATAATAGTTTGGGCTCTGTTGTTAATTTTAACCTCTAATATTATAGTAATGTACCAAATGAGAGGGTTCCCTATACAGTTTGCACACTATCGGTATCAGCAGATATCATTCTGAATAATCAGTATCAGCGGAGAAGTTTATGGGTGCATCTCTCACGTTTATATATATTTAAATAGAAAGAAAGATATAGAATGTACCTAATGTTAGCTTGATCGATATAAGTCTGCATGTCATTTAACAAGAAACTGTGCTTCTAACCACAGATCAAGAAGTTTGTGATGTTCGTTAAAAATATGGTTTCGGGAAATGCCAAATTGTCAAAATATGTTGGTTACAAAAGAACATGCGACCATAGTTTGCTTAAGATGCTCCTGAGGGATTGCATGCATGACCTTTGACCTCACACAATATTGACTGTCTGTAATGAGCAAAATTACACTAACACACTCACAAATGTACATGAAACAACCACAAAAGCATAGCAGTAAGCATTGCATTGATTTAGGGTTAAAGCAAAAGACCATAAACCTGAATATGGCAGAAACTGATCAATGCTACAGATTTTTTTACTGCAGTCCACGTGTGTATTAGTTTAGCAACATGCAGTTTTGAATTGCATTATTAAAAACAAACACAATTGCTGTGATGTGATTTATCACCTCATAATGAGACATCTTATGAGGAACAGTATAAAAACATCCATCAAAGTGCAGATGATGAAACTTGAGACAAACAACAGATTGAATGCACTGTGACGCTCACATACTGCAACAAAATCATGTGTTTCTGTCTTGTTTTCCAGCACAAATATCGAAACATTCTTAAATCAAGATACATTTACTGGAGAGGCAAAATGACTGAAGATATTAAGTCTTGTTTTCTGAATAAATGTAGTGAATTCTAACACTGAAAACTGGTTGTTTTGTTTCGTGATGTTAAAGGTGGAGACCCGCTGCTGTAATGGATGTCAGTCGCCGTTCACTGCACTAATGTCTCATGGTTTGGTGAACCTGAGAAGTTTACTGTGTTTTATAGGGGCGCCGCTGTCACCTGAACTCACCCGCATCAGCACTGAGCTCAAACGCTCTGCTTTAACTCACTTCAGCCCCCATGATGCCTCGCTGCATGTGGGAGAGCAGGAGGAAATACACTCCAACACAAAGAGAGGCGGATTCAGCGTCACGCTGATAAGATCACGTGTGTGCAGTTCATCTGAACAAAGACACACTGCATCGCTATCAATATCAGCGGGAAACTGATCATATATCATACGGGCTTAGTGTTGTAACGGTGAAGTGTGTCAATTCTACACTAAATTATATCTAAAGGAAATGTCAACTAACTCTCATTAGAGCATTAGTAGACTGGGCTGTCTGACCAATCAGAGCAGAGTAAACTCTAAAGTGTCAAAATAAAGTGTAACAGAAAAAGGGCTGAAATAAAATAAATATATATTAATATTAGATATAATACTTCAACTAAAACTTAAAATTATTGGAAATAAAATTAAATTTTAAAATTTGAATAAAAAATGTTGGCTTGGCAAATAACTGAAGTAAATAAGCTTTAATTGAAGTACTAAAATGACTAAATCTACAAATGAAATAAAAATAAATTAAAGCTAAATAGAAATATTAAATTAAAAAGCATTTTATTCAAATTACTCAACATTTAACTAAAACTAAAAAAAGAAACCTAAATTTTAAATATTGAAAACTAATTAAAAAGGGTTTTTTTATTCAAATTACTTCAGTTTAAACTAAAAATAAAAGCTAAATAAATAAAAAAATAAAGTGCATTTTTATTCAAATGACCACATAAAAGCTAATTTTAAACATTAATAAATACTGTAATAATACTAAAATTACATTCTTCTTTAATTCTAACTGAAAGTGATAAAGCAGAATAAACAATTTTTATCAGGTTGCTAGACAGTCACTGTGTTTATTTAGCGGGAATCAATCGGCAGGCTTAAAATCGATCCTAACTGTGGAATATTTGCCGTAACCACACGAGGAACCTTCCTCCAATGAGCACAAAACAACCGGAGAGGACAAAACGCTCGTTTACAACAATCCGTTTCATCAGTGGACTCAAAGGATGAAGGGGGGGAGAGAAGACGACGTTATTTTTGCAGGAAACGAAGCGAATGCCAAACGAGAGTGCCCCCAAACCCCCCGGCTCATTATCTGACAAAACGAACACACACACGCCCAAGACGCTTTCATCAGAATCCAGATCCAGCGCTTTTCCCTCCACACGCCGGGCTGGAATGCACCTCGCTCCAAACACAAGCGCGCTCACGGCCCGCTGCCCGGACTTGCCTCTGTTTGAAAGTCGACCGCAGACTCGCCGCCCCGGGCTATTAATCTTATAACGACCACATAATCTAAGATAAATACACAGAGTATCATTATCCTTATCATTAACAGCCCTGAAATATCTGTTCCTAGGGGAAGGGTGAAGGGGAGGATATTATTACGCCGAACGGCCCGTCCAAAACGCCTCACTCATTTCCCATTTAACATCTAATGTTCTAGGTAATGTTCTTATTAAGTTATGAAACCATTATTTTTTTCGTAACGATCAAAGCTTCCAGTTGTTTTAAATGTTTCACCCTCTGGTCCTTTTTTCTTTAGCGGTCACGCTTGGCTCCTTTGTGGTCAAAAGTGACCGAAGCCTTGAAATTTAACTTCTTGTTTTTTCAGGAAAATCAATGTAATATATTTTTGTTCAATAATATTTTTTGATTATTATTTACATTTTTTAAGGTATTTTATGATACTATGCAATATTTATAGAATTTTTTATTAGCTATTTTCCCCCATTGAAAATAATACACTTTTTTTTTTATAATATATTTTAAAATTATTTTTTAAATTATTTAATTATTTTAATTCCATGTTAAAATAGAGACAAAGCATTTTAAATCCGGTAGATTAGTGCCATCTGGAGGGAGTAAAAAAAAGAAAAACGTATGTAATGCCATGGTAGATGCCTATATAGTTCTATATAAAGTGTTTATAAATTATCTAGTGTTTTTTAGACATAAATTCTTATTTTTATTAAATTGTGAATTTGGATTAGACTACTTTTTGTCAAGATTTAGATTTTTTGTTTGAAATGTTGATTTGAAGTGTCAGTTTTTGCATTCATTTTACTGCAGTCAAACCTGAACACAGAGGAGGACATTTTGTTACACATATCATCAAAATTCAATAAAAACGTAACAAAAATGAACAGGTATATTTCACCATAGCTTAATAAATCTGGGTCTGAACTGATTTCAACCTCTTATTTCAGTCTTTTGAAAAGTTTTTCTTGGTTATTCAAATGTTAATTGAACATTTTTCAAAAGTACCATTATGGGAATGTTACTTTTTAATGTTCTCTGAACATTCTGAAACAAGTAGTAACATTTAAAATATGTTACATGTATGTCCAACTAAAACAAAATGTCCAAAAGTATGTTAAAAGAAAATTTTGCTTACGTTCCCATTAACGTTATTTCTGAAAGTTCTCTGATCGATCAAAATATCCAGAACGTTTTTTGGTAATGCGAATGTTACACGAACATTCCATTTCATCATTTTGCACACATCATTCAAATGTTACTTTTGAATGTTCTCTGAACATTCTGAAACATTTAAAAAAAAAACGAACATTCTATTGACATTCCTAGAAGAGCGCTTGTTCATTACTTTGAGGGAACTTTGCTTGTGAGAACATTCAGCGGGGTTACACGTGTTAAACTGAACCGACTGCACTTAAGAGCAACAGTGTGTTTAACAGCCGAACGTGAATGACGGGTGTTCAGATTGGTTTCTGTGAGGTCTGTGAGGCTGAACACAGCTTTAATGTCAACAGCGACTCTCATGGGAGTTTGCGAGGGAAAGCCCCATCTCTCTGAAGCAAATCACACGGGCTTATCGTTCCTGCTGTTTATATCAAAACGGAAGCAGCGGAAGGAATAATCTCAGTTGTGCTTTAGCTGCGAGCGAGTGTTGTTCCGCTCTCTCGGTCCAACTCTTCTCACACAAGTACAAACATCTTCAGATGAACACGGATCAGGTGGGTTAGCGCTCGCAGATTTAACCTTCTAGTCTCTCATCTTGACTGAAGGAAGGAAAACACTACAGATTTCAAAAGACTAGGCATCATACACTGGCCAACAGTCATTTTAACTTTTAACAATTGCTGCATCCTAGTTGTAGAAATGATGTATACTGAAAACTCTCCTAATGTTCACATAATGATTCATTTAAAAGTTAATGACCAAACGAATCTTTATAAAAGTTCACAATGTTGTTGCAGATGAAAAATCATTTTTTATCAGGTTAGATACTGATTATATAACTCAGATCCCTTTATCTAAACATCTCTCGTCAATCTTGCACATCTGCCATGTTTGTAGTTTTTGACACTTTTTATTAGTTTCTGTAGTTCTAATCAAATTCTCATCTGAAGCGCAATGGGTTGTGGGCAATACTAGCTGTTACACTCTTAAAAATAAAGGTTCTTTATTAGAATCGATCAATGAAGAACCTTTAAATTCCACAGAACCACTAAAGGTTCTTTATAGTGGAAAAAGGTTCTTCAGATTATTAAAATGTTATTCACATTAAGAAAAAAAAAAAAAAAAAAAAATTTAAGAACTGATCACTAGCAATGTTTCCATCCACCTATTTTTATGCACATTTTGGGATATCGCATTACAAACAAACACTGGATGGAAACATCAAGATGCACATAAATTCTAAAAAATCATTTTTTCATGCAATACAAAAACTTCAAAAACTATTTTTAAGACAGTAGAAACAGTAGACCATCCGAGTACCTTTGGGATACTCATTTTGACAAACTATGATTTGGGACACACTGAGTGATTCTAATTTTTAATATTTAGGCCGCATGGGAATTTGGATGCAGCAAATGTGTTATTGAGTCATCTCAATATATCAAACATGTTTGATCTCCTCTTAAGTCTGAAGCTTAAAAAATCTGTTTACTACGCGATTTTCTGTGAAATCAGTCAAATCAAATCTGCAGACTGGCTATGACTTTTGCCGGCTAGCGCAGTGTTGCCAAGTCAGCCGTTTTCCTGCGTTTTCCTACTTTAATACTGTTGTTGTGGGTTGTTTTTCATGTCCGCAGGTTGAAGTGACCCCAAATAACATGATAGTTAGTCCTTGGAATGCGAATTTTACCAGGGGAACTGCGCCAAAAACGTGGATTTTACCCCCCGGAATGCATTTTTTAACGCGATTGGGCTAGTTTTAAGTAGCAATTGAGTAGCATTAATTTCTCGATTTTAATCGATAATGATATGGTTTCTTAAATCTGTGCTGTTTTCTGTTGATGCACAGCGTGAACAAAACTTCACTAAACATTTGTTGCGTGACTGTCATCCAATAATCGCAAAAAGCTTTGTATCTTTTAATATGAAGCAAAGTCTCAACTTTAAAATTCTGTTGATTTTATTACGAAATTCAAACAATAAATGCCGTTTTGGCGCTCTTTAATACGACGACAGATCGCTGTAGTGCAGATCAAGCGGCACGTGATCGTCTCATCTCATCTTTACTACTTGTTACAGCATCAAATATACATGAATGAACATCAGAAGGAATGTTGAAATGTACCGAAATGAACCCTGAATTATGAAATTACTCAATCAGTGTTTCAACTTGGGAAAGACATCAATAAAACAGCCTATACAATGTCATTTAACCATACACTAACTTCAAGAAAGCTATTCAATGTCCATAAAATCATTAGATAGCTAGAAAATGTTAACTGTATTGAAGAGCATTTTGCTAAATATATGCATTGTATTACATATTCATTATATTTTTACTTAACCTGTTGGTTATATCTTCATTATTTAATGTAATGAAAGTTATTTTTCAGCAACAAACTGGAGCAGAAACAATTCTGTTATTAAAAAGTTGACATAAAAACTCCCATATGTGCAATTTAAATGTTTGTACAATGTTCTACCTATTTGATTGTTGATTATGAGTTTCAATAATTCATTGTTTATTAATTGATTATTTATTTTCGGTTTTCGGCCAAGTGCATCCTGAGTTTTTGAATTGCTTGATTATTAATTGATTATTTATTTTTGGTTTGTGCATCCTGAATTCATCCAGAATGTTCTGACTCTAAAGCGGAGAACACACATCAGGCTCTGTGACACTGAACACTAACGGCTTGTAATTCATCTGCGCTGATATTTGTTGTCAGATTAGGAAATTGCTGCTCAAACGGCACTAATCAGTGAGGAAATGAGAGCCGGACGTCACTTGGTCTCGTTCCCAGTTCTTCCATTTCCAATGTGAATTAAATGATCAAAGTGGTTTCTAGTTTTCCTGGCATCAGTCTGTTTAGTTCAGAATTGTTGGTGTTGTTGTGGTTCTAGTAAAGTTCAGTGAATAAACTCACTGAATTCGATCTGTTCAAATAGTTCAGATGTAAACACACACACACACACACACACACCTTTAACCTGCATTAACCCTCCATGAATCTATCTTTGTCTTTCTGGCAAATGTTTAGCAACATCCCAGAAACCAACCAGAACACCCAAACAGCTTTCAAACTTCAGTATTCAAACAACGGCCTACAGAAGCTTCAGACATCAAGGCTTTTGTCAAGTCGACAACCTCAGCGTCCTGATATCGGAGACGGACTGCGCTGGTGGAGAAGCTTAAGTCGCTGTTGTTGAATCCTGCTCTATTGCCAGCGTTACTCCTTCAGATCTATGCCTCCGAGTCACGCCGTCCAGGGTGAAAAGTTGATTTCAAAGTTAGACGCTTCTATGGAGCCATATAGAACCTGGAGGTGCAGAGAGAGTATGTGATCCTACACGCAGACGGAGGATGTGCCGCTGCTCAGGTTTCCTCCTAAACGCTCACCAAAAGACAGACATGAAAGCTGGGAAAAACTATAATCTTCTATTTCAAATGTCAAGCACTCACAGTTATGCTATAGGAGACCAATCCAAACAAAACGACAAGAACTAGACTACTGTAGAGACTAGATCATCGCCTGTTTAACTGAGTTCATCCTGCAAGGATCCAGCCCAGATAAGAACTAACGTTATGGTAACAGTATTTCTGAATGTTTTAAAAATGTTTCTTTTCCTTGGTTGTGCGAACGTTAAGGGAACATTCCATTTTATCATTTTGCAAACATTATTGGAATGTTACTTTTGAATGAACATTCCGAAACAAGTAGTAACATTTAAAACACTTTAGGGGAACATCCAACCTAAAAGGTTTCAGAAAAAACGTTGTATTATGAACGATGTAAGAATCATGTTTTTGTGCTAACGTTTTGAGAACATTATGAACCTAACAGATAACTTTAAATGAACATTCTATTAATGTTACTGGAATAATGTTTATGCCATTAAAAGAATCATTTTTGGTTCCTCAAGGAACCTTTCAGCGATCAGTTCTAAAAATAACCATTTTAATAAATCTAAAGAACATTTTTCAAAGAAAGAACATTTTGTGGTTCCGTGGATGTTGAAGGTTCTTCATGGAACCATAAATGCCAATAAAGAACCTTTATTTTTAAGAGTGTAGTTCAGCTTATGAATCTGTTGGTAATACTTCTGATTTATCTATATGAAGTATTTAAAATCTGCATACAAGATAAATAAAAAAATATTCACTTGCTCAAAAAAAAAGAAAAGATTGAGTATAAAAGTCTGTAAATATGTAATATAAGTCTCTGGTGTCTCCAGAATGTGTCTGAAGTTTCAGCTCATTTATTATAGCTTGTCAAATTTGCTCCTATTTGGGTGTGAGCAAAAACACATCGTTTTTGTGTGTGTCCCTTTAAATGCAAATGAGCTCCGCTTTCCAGAAGAGGGCGGAGCTTTAACAGCTCAACAACAACAAAGCTGGAGAATCTCACGCAGCCAAAATGAGGAAAGTGTTCAGCCTTACATTGTTCAAACCGGAGTCGACACTGATGGAGAGACTCAGGAAGAAGTTACAACTTTTAGACGTTTCTGAATGGTTAGTGGATAAATTGATGTAGTTGCTGTGGAGTTGATTCAACTCATCCACTAGCATGTGCCGTCATGTTCATCTTTTGTCCTGTATGGACGCCCACTATACATAGCGTACCTGTTTGTCAAACAGAGTCAAACACACCAGGCTAACGTTTATGATTGCTATCAAATTATGTGAATGGTCTAATATTTTTTCAAAAATATCAGAAACGCTCCTTTTTTAACAATTGATCTTGCCAGGGTCAACTTCTGGCAATCCAACGAGACTCTAAATAGTGTTCAGTGCTCGTCTGTGAACAGTTAGCATGCTTTGCTTGAACTTTTGCCATGGCGTTAGGACTGGTACACCGTTGTGAAAACAAAATGGTGGCGCCGTGTGTGGAAACGTGCAGATTAAGGGGCGGTAATATTATAATAAGATCCCCTTCCTACATCACTAATGAGCGGCTCATTTTTTCACATGCTTGCAGAGAAAGGCTTGCCAAAACAAAGATACTGGGTTGTCCTTTTTCATGTTTTCTGGGTTGTTAGATGCACCGATTATAGCACTTAAACACGGAAAAGGTCAGATTTTCATGATACGTCCCCTTTAACTTGTCATAATTCAGTCCTTTATCTCTATTTTATCTAGTCATGCACTGATTTAAAAAACAAAACAAAAACACTTTTCTGATTGAAAAATAATTATCTGTCATTTAAGAGTAAATCCAGAAACGTTAATAATCAATGTTGGAGTGTTGAAAAGTCCTGAAAGCATCTCAACACGCAGGTTCTGCTCGACTGGATTCGACAGGAGCACAAAGGCCGGTGTTTTCTGCTCCGTAGGGCGGTTCTGTCTGCATCCTGGCTTCACTGGGAAACACAAACACTCCTCACCTTTTGATGATTTTAATTACAGCTTTTCTATGAAGGCAAGGCAAAGACAGAGCAAAGCTGTGGCGCAGCAGCTGAAGGTCTGTGTTGTCTTTTCATGCGACCGCAGCCTTTGATTCCTCGCATCGCTCAGACGACTTGACAGACACACACAGAGTCTCATCAATCATTCCTTTCTCTGCACTGATGCCTTTGCCTATTCAAAGTTTGCTTATGCACAAACGTATATATATCCTCCCTCAGGCATCGGTGCTGTGGAAGCCACTGACGCCATTTCTGTGTGTGTGTGTGAGTGTGTGTGTGTTCAGAGAGACTCAACGCATCTGAACCCATGAGCCAACTGTCCAGGTAAAATCTCTGTTAAAAGCATTAAAGCCAGGAAACTATTCCCTATTCTGTCATATATTCAAGTTAAACGCTTCTCAAACAAGAACAAATGTAGATTGATTTTGTCTGTGGGGAACTGACTGGATGGTTGTGGTTTGCTATTGGTGGATCTCGAAATTTTATTGACCTGCCTTCGTGCCAATAACCATGAGAGGCTGTGTTTAACTCCACTTTTAGAGTCGCAAAGTTCTTTGCTAAGCACTTCCGGAGAATCCCGGTCGCCATTTTGAAGTGCGTTGTGGGCGAGAGACGTTTATTCGGACAGACCCCTCGATTTTGAACTGGGCTAAAGGCGCACCAGGGTAAAAAGCGCATTTTCCTCTGAACCACTAGATGGCACAAAAACTTGCCACAGCACTTTCCAAAACATCCGCTTTTCAAGACGCATGTGGAAATTCGTCTGATCTTCGACATGATTCTGCACTAATTTGATCTAATATGTAATGTTTTTTAAGTAGTAGCAAATGAGAATGCTAACATTATTGAATATATTTTGAGACAAATGTCTTGTTAATGATTTTCAGTTTTGTTCAATGTAATTAAAGCAATGGTTTTTCAATAACGGAAGGATATGCACCAATTTGCAAGTATTGGCTCACACTGATAACCGATAATTCTTTATATTTGAAAGCCGATAACCGATATATTGGTTGATAAATCTAAATAAAAAAAATGTAAGTCATTTTTGAGAACCTGAATACAAAAACAAAAGTTTCACCATTAAAAGTCATGTCCCAAACACACAATTATAATGTTCTCAATATAATATTATTTAGCCAGTATGACAGACTTGCACTGAACATGTTGCAATTAACTGTATTTTTGAAGTGATTTCAATCATATTTCAAGCAATTCAAAACCAAAAGCTGGTGGAAATAATCCATTATTTATCAGCTTTAATATATCAGCCAAATTTTCTAATTGGGCCAATAACGATAGCATTAAAAATGAACATATATCGGCTGATATTGTTCATCGCTAAGTTAAAGTATGCTATTTGGACTAAACAGCGCCCCTGCTGTTGGGGCGAAAAACACAAAAATTAACAAGATAATAAACAACCGGCTGACTTATCCATTTGTTGACATGACATGCTTAGATTCGGATAAATATCATATATTAAGTTGTGTGTCCACCATTGAGATAATCACCATATTTATAATGAAACCATCATATTTAATCATGTCACATAATAAAATATCATTTATTTTTACTGCTGTAAATCCATATTAAATTATTATGAGATCTCATTCAGTGCTTTTTAAAAAATAATTGTTTTTACATGAACATATTTTCAATGACAGTATATTTATTGAACAAAAATTACTTATTTTATTAATCGAAATAAACAGAAAATAGTATAAACTTTGCTAAAATTATTGTTTTTGAACAAGTATTAACTTACAGTAGACATTATTCAAAACATATTATTTCAGCTAAATTATTTACTTTGCACCTTTTAATTCATGCTGGTTTTGCCCTGTGTGTTTGTGAGGTAAATACCCCCTCGCCACCTCATACATTTATAAGATTTATAAACAAAACAAACCACTCTCTTCTCTGATGATGAAAGGTGGGGCAACCTGTCAATCACATGAGATCCACCAATAGCAAACCACCACCATCCAATCAATTCCCCTCAGACAAAATCAAGCCCCGCCCTACATTTGTTCTTGTTTGTGAAGCGTTTCACTCGGATATACATCACAATATGATGACAAAAAGATGATCGCAACTTCCATTTCATGCCGACTTTAGCCCCTGCTGGTAGATGTTGTAATACAAACTCTATATTAACAGCCATTCAACAGTAGATGTGTTTTAAATGTATACCATAATGAGATGATATACCGCATATCAATTCATATTAATATCAATGAGAGAATCACAAACTTCCACTACACGTTTGTTTTCCATGATGATTCAGATATTGATCTTTGATCTTCTGCATTTAAAACCAGCATGCTTCAAGGGAATATTTGAGTGTTTCACATTAAAACTGACTTGGAAACTTTTTACCATGCCAACTTATTTTACTACTTTTTTTTTTATAGATTTGATCGTTTGATCGTGTCCCAGAGTTTCAATCTTAATGAAAATTCATGTTGTAATGGTCAAATTATGCAAAAAGTTTAAAATATGATTTGTCTGCATTTAGGATACATAAACAATACATCACAATGAAAATGACTTTCAAACAATTCATTACTAAGTTGATTGGTCTTTTTGCTCATCATTATTATATCACATTGCAAAACACTGTGATAATTATAACACATTGTGAATTGAACAGCGATATGATGAACACATTTAACCTTTTTTTCTGATTTCTGGACTTGATCTGTAGAGGTTTATGGAAATGCAGATTCAATATGTGAATAATTGGTTTATCTGAGAAGTGATATTACAAGCGAATATGAGCTCCGAAGTCATTATTATGAATGCAAAAAAGTTTTATTCAGAAAACCAAGAGGGAGAAAATTAATGCGATTGTAATAATAATTAAAAAAAAAATGGTAGAACAATAAAACGACATAATCTGAGCAATAAACAAAGTAAAAATAACGTTTTGCTAATGTTCCCATTAAGTTATAAAAACGATTATGCGAACGTTCCATTTTAGAATTTTGCAAACATCATGGGAATGATACTTTTGAATGTTCTCTGAACGTTCTGAAACAAGTAGTAACATTTAAAAACGTTCCATCAAATGACAATTTTGTGCTAAAATTTCTAGAACATTATTAAAGATCAGATAACCTTTGCTAATAAAAAAAAAGGTTTGTTCACAACTTTGAGAAAGCGCTAGCCAAAGATCCGAGAACGATCCGCTGGGAAGTTCCTGTCATTAATGAATTATTCCAGCAGCGCGCGCTCATTTGATTGATTTTCATTCTTCTGGCGCCTTTCAGATGATCGCATTTTTTTGGGGATACTATAGCATTTTTCCCAAACAATATTTGTCTCTTTCTCCTCTCGGATGTATTTCCTCCTGCAGCAGCAGTTCAAAGCCACAGAGACATCAGAAGCGCGTGCATGCAAGTGCATGTCTCATCTCCATGCAGGACTTTCCCTTACATCTCATCTCCGTACGGGACAGCCAAACCATTCCCAGACCTAGAGCTTCACTGACCCGTTTAAAACATCTCACACATCAGGTTGCGTATGAAAGAGCAGCTTTGAAAAATCATTTGCGACACGCAACTAATGAAAACCACTGTTGGTTATTCCACGAAGAGCGATTATAGCGCATGCATAAAGTGACAAACTCTAACCGATCAAGTTGAACAAGAAAAGATAAATGCTGTAAACACACGTTTGCACGAGTATAACTCTATAAGAGCGCTAACGGTCTGTGTGCATCTCATTGAAGCAGGAATTTCCCCCTCGGTAAAAATGCAGAGCGCATTCCTGAAGCGCGCGCCTTACCTGCGGGAAGACGAGGACGCTGCCGCGCTTCAGGAGAGGAACTCTGCGGATTCTTCAGGACGATCTGTTCTGGAACTCACAGAGGACAGGTTTGAAGTTGATATGTGGACTGAGATCAGATCATTACAGGGAATCAGATCATTCGAGCGGCTGCATGTGACCGTCCGTCGCCTCTTAAATCGCTTCAGGCTCGTTTCAGCTTCTGGCTCCACCTCGACTGAGAGTTAAAGATGCTCTCCGCCCAGAATGAACCTGAGACAGGTACTGCAGCTCGCGCTCACTGCTGCCCACCTGCGGCACGAGCCGCACAACTGCACTCGAAACATATTTGAATTGCATGTAAAAATGTCCATGCATTTCCAATTCATGCAGTCATATGAATCAGGTAAAATATCTGTAATTGTACTAATAAAATGAATGTGTTTTTAATGCACAATAACCATGTAGATGTAATATATAGTTATTATCAGAAAATCAGAAACTTGCTTGTTTCTCAGCTAGCCATATTTTAATGTTCACACAAACGAAATTAATTGTGAATAAATGCATTTTGAAAATATGATTATTTCAATAAAATTAAATAGAAGCAAATAGTTAATAATAAATGATGCCATGCACTTGTTTCATTTATGCATGACTGACAATTCACATTTCACAATTCACATGCATCACATTAAGATCATTAGTTTGTTAAAAAAAATCTTAAATTTAAACATATATATATATAAATTAGGGCTTTCAAATCAAATAATCGTGATCAATCACCTCTAACATAAACGTTGGTGTTTTTATAATATATGTGTACAATATATGTATAAATATAATAATATATTCACACATATATAAACACAAACTTTTATGTTAGATGAGATTGATCACAATTAATCGATTTGACAGTCTATATATGTGTGTGTGTGTGTGTGTGTGTGTGTGTGTGTGTGTGTGTGTGTGTGTGTGTGTGTGTGTGTGTGTGTGTGTATTTATATACAGTATACAGTGCTATCTCAATGAACACAAAAACAATTTACAAAATGTTGACAGGACTAAGTTTAATATAACATCTGTTTAACTTATAACATGAAAGTAAGGTTAATAATATAACTTAGATTACACATTTTCAGTTTTACAGTTTTACATTAGGGTGATGCAAAAATGAGTACACCCCACAACAAAAACTACTACATCTTTGTACAGCCTCCATGATTTTTAATGACAGCACTAAGTCTTTCTAGGCATGGAATGAACAAGTTGGTGACATTTTGCAACATCTATCTTTTTCCATTCTTCAAGAATGAGCTCTTTTAGAGACTGGATGCTGGACGGAGAGTGATGCTCAACTCGTCTCTTCAGAATTCCCCACAGGTGTTGGACTGGGTTCAGATCAGGAGCCACTGAATCACTTTCACCCTGTTCTTCTTCAGAAATCCAAATCCTTAGATGTGTGTTTAGGATCATTGTCATGTTGGAAAAGTGCAGGACACCCAAGGGCACGGAGTGATGGTAGCATCTTCTCTTTCAGTATAGAGCAGAACATCTGTGAATTCATGATGCATCAATGAAATGCAGCGACACCAGCAGCACTCATGCAGCCCCACATAAGGACACTGACACCTCCACGTTTCACTGTAGGCTCCATGCATTTTTCTTTGTATTCCTCACCTTTGCGACGCCACACAGTTTTGAAGCCATCAGTTCCAAAAACATTTATCTTGGTCTCATCACTCCAGAGTATAGAGTCCCAGTAGTCTTCATCTTTGTCAGCATGGGCCCTGGCAAACTCTTAGGAAAGGCTTCTTTCGTGGACGGCACCCATGATGCCATTCCTCTGCAGTGTACGCCGTATTGTGTCACGGGAAACAGTCACCCCAGTTTGGCTTTCTACTTCTTTAGATAACTGCAGTGAACTCGCATGACGATTTTCTTCATCAGAAGACGCTCCTGAACTTCCGTGGACGACCTGGACGTCTCTGAGATGGTTGCAGTTCCATCTTTTTTAATGTTTGTACCACTTTTGCTACAGTATTCTGACTGATAAGTAAAGCTTTGCTGATCTTCTTCACCTTTCTGGTGTAAAGAAATGATTTTCTTTCTCAGGTCTGGTGACATTTCTCTTCCATGTAGAGCCATTGCTGACAGTAAGAAATGGGGTTTTAACACCCTTTTATAGTCTGCTGCTGGACACCTGTGTAATGAATTATTAGACTCACCTGTGGTTGAATTCTTGTTAAATTAGACATCTGTAGTCTAAAATGTAGCTTTGATCCAGAGACTTTCAGTGGGGTGTACTCATTTTTGCATCACCCTAATTTGAGTAAAACTGAAAATTTTGTTCTAGTTATGTTATTAACCTTACTTTCATGTTAGAAGTTAAACAGATGTTATATTAAACTTAGTCTTGTCAACATTTTGTAAATTGTTTTTGAGTTCATTGAGATATTGTTTAAAATGTTACTTTTCAAAGGGGGTGTACTCAATTACGCTAAGAACTGTATATACACACATACACATATAGATCGCAATTAACTGATCTGACAGCACTAAAAATATATATATATATATATATATATATATATATATATATATATATATATACAGTATATATCATTTTTAATGTATTTTGTTGAGTTGAAAGGGAAGATCAAATCATCAAAGTGAGATCAAACTGTAAACTCATTTCTGTTTCTCTGACTCTGATTAGAACACATAAAAGAACAGTGTAATTATTTTGATATTGATGTGCAAGAAATGTATGATGTTCTACCAAGTATTCCATCCAGGAATTTGTTTACAGACCCATAGATGGCAGGATAATTTATTGACTTGTTTATCCATTGATAGATTCCTGTTTGCATCACTGAAACAGGTGTGACAGATGTACTTTCCCCGGGGCGAGGAAGTGACCACTTTCTTTTTGGTGCTACTTTCCCCTTCATTTATGTGCATAAAAAGCCACTTTGAAATTTACTTTGCCGTCTGCAATTATGCCACTTTGGATTAAAAATGGTGCAAAGAAAACCGATATCCACCACAAGGATTCATTTATAACCAAGTGAGAGTCAATGTGTGGCAGATCATCCCTGTGCACCTCTGTATTTGTATCAGAATCTTCTTAAATTACTGTATTTACACATTCATGCATCATGACACAGTTTTGTAGCACAAAAGATGAACATGATGCGGTAATGTTTTGGTGACTGTCACTTGGTAACAACTTCACAGCAGGGGTGCCAAGAATGGTTGCCATGGAAATTGCAGCATCAGCTAACCTACTTCTACAGGCTGAAGGACACGGCATGATCCACTGCGTTCATGGAGACAAACGCAGGAGCTTTATGAGTCGGAAATCATGGCTTAATACTTTGAAGATTATGGTTGGTCTTTGCTATTTAAATGGATGTGAGATATCAAACAGACCCACTTTACACTTGAAATAATGTACAAAACTGCACAATTATCTGCATGCAATAAATGTTCGTTTTGCATACTTTTGATACTTTCTTTCAAACTCCAACTAAGCAAGCCAAACCTTGAACCATAAATTTATCCACTAACATTCAGAAACGTCTAAAAGTTGTAACTTCTTCCTGAGTCTCTCCATCAGTGTCGACTCCGGTTTGAACAATGTAAGGCTGAACACTTTCATCATTTTGGCTGCGTGAGATTCTCCAGCTTTGTTGTTGTTGAGCTGTTAAAGCTCTGGAAAGTGGAGCTCATTTGCATTTAAAGGGACACACACAAAAACAGCGTGTTTTTGCTCACACCCAAATAGGGGCAAAAATACAAGCTATAATAAATGATCTGTGGGGGATTTTGAGCTGAAACTTCACAGACACATTCTGGAGACACCAGAGACTGATATTACATCTTGTGAAAGTTGCATTATAGGTCCCCTTTAAACATAACCAATGTCCTGGTAAACAAGAAACATGACTTACTGAAAATGGTAAGCAGTAAATGGCCTGTTTACTGAGGATTAGATTGAGGGTGTGCAGTGAGTTTGGATGTTTCTCCATGCCAGAGATAAAGGGCTGAGGATAGGTGAGGTTTTCTTTGATGCACAAACCTTTAGCTTTCTGTTCTGTTCTTCTTGGGTGGTCAGAATGAGAGAGGAAGTGACATCTCCTTCTCTTCACAGGCCTAATGTGTGCAACATTTCCCTGAGCGAGTCGCTGGCAGCAAGCGCACAGTGCTGTAATCTTACAAATGTGTGTGAAACGGGCAGGACTGGACACGTACATCACCTCCTCAGACTGTATGGGTGTGCTCTGTTTGCCTTCAGATCTGTTCACACACAAAGAGAACATTCTCAAGAAACCTACTTACATGATAGATGAATTTGAACACGACTGCACTCTGAAAAATAAACGCTCCAAATGGTTTTTTTTGCAGTAATGCAATTGAAGAATCACAAAGAACTTTTCAGTGAACAGTTCTAAAACAAACCATTTTTTTCTGAGTGTGAAGAACATTTAAAATATCTAAAAAACATTTTTTTTTGCTATAAAAACATTTTGTGGTTCCATTGATTTTAGAGGTTCTTCATGGAACCAATGAAGAACCTTTATTTTTTAACATAAAGTGTATTTTTTATTATTATTATTATTTATTCTCAATGTTACAGATTCTAGTGCCATTTCTGTAAAAGATCAACAGATGGCGCCAGTTAGCCATTTAAAAATCATACACATGCATTATTATTTCTATGAAGTAACTGTTTATTCTTACACTATGATCTGATATGCAGTTACTCACATCTATTCATCGTTTCCAGGATTATAAACAGATTAAACCAGTGAGTAAATCTCATTTATAAAGTTGCATGAATGACTGAGTTGAGTAATGAACTATAACCACCAGGTGGCGCGTCAGTAACGGGAAAGAATCAAATAGCGATCGATTGATTTATTGACTGCAAATGAATATATAACAGCACTGAACTGTAGTGCGGTCTTCAGGTTAACAAGAGGGAGAATATAACTTATTATCTAAATAAAACATAGTTTTAAAAGTGTAAATCTTCAGTTGGAGTGGCAAACGAGAGGCGGAATTTAAAATAATACAATGTATTGCTATGTATAGCTGTTTAAATTGAGCTATATTCAGTCAAATTAATGTTAGTCAAATACTGGTGCTTAAGCTTAGCTATGTCAGACAAATCAAAACAAATCCAGATTTTTTTGCAATAAGGGATGCCATCGTGATCACAAGACATTTTAGAAATATTAATAAGACTATAACAACATTTAGATTAAAATGAACATGCAGAACTCAATTAAACATGTATTTTAAAACAATAATAGGCTACAGAGAACACCCTGCAGAATACAAATATGAAAACGGTTTATAGCAGAGGGACACCGAAACATTTATAACTGGATGTTATGATTTCCCGAATCACACGAGAATGGGACCTGCAAAAAAAAACAAAACAAAAAAAAAACGACATGATGGTGGATTTGGGCTAAATAACACATTTCCAAGGCGTTGCTATGCGGTTGTTATCAGGCGTTTCCATTAATTTCCCGTTCACAGAATCATTTAGTGGTTAATTACTCATTAATCATTAAGGAATGCCACAAAGTGTTGGCTGGGAAACTAATAACTATATTCGGGTATTTTCTGAAGAAATGGCGATTACTATGGCATCGTTAGGGTGTTGCCATGCGGTAGCAAAGCATTTCCAGTATTTGCTAAGGTGTTGCTGTGCGGTTGTTATAAATGGTTTCCATTATATTCTGTTCACAGAATAATTTATTCATAATACTAACGATATTTAGGCATTTTCTCAAGAAATGCCAATTACTATGGCATCGTTAGGGTGTTGCCATGCGGTAGTAACACATTTCTGGTATTTGCTAAGGCGTTGCTATGCGGTTGTTATCAGGCGTTTCCATTAATTTCCCGTTCACAGAATCATTTAGTGGTTAATTAGTCATTAATCATTAAGGAATGCCACAAAGTGTTGGCTGGGAAACTAATAACTATATTCGTGTATTTTCTGAAGAAATGCTGATTACTATGGCATCGTTAGGGTGTTGCCATGCGGTAGCAAAGCATTTCCAGTATTTGCTAAGGTGTTGCTGTGCGGTTGTTATAAATGGTTTCCATTATATTTAATTTGCAGAATTCATTAAATTACCCATTAAACAAAAAATTTAAGTAATGCCACAAAGTGTTGGCTGGAAAATATAATACTAACTATATTCGGGCATTTTCTGAAGAAATGCCGATTACTATGGCATCGTTAGGGTGTTGCCATGCGGTAGCAACACATTTCCAGTATTTGCAAGGCGTTTCCATTATACTTTGTTCATAGAATAATTTATTAATTAAATTACTCATTAAACATTAAATCAATTAAGTAATGACACAAAGTTTTTGCTGGGAATATAATAAGCTACTAACTATATTCGGGCATTTTCTGAAGAAATGCAGATTACTATGGCGTCGTTAGGGTGTTGCTATGCTAAAAGTGGTTGTCGGGGCGTTGCTAAGTGCCCCCAGTCTCTCGATATGGCTCTCGTGTCCCTCCTCCTTTTTCTCAGCTGCCTTCTGGTCCAGCAGGTGAAAATGCGGCGTCTGATCACTGAGTAAAGACGCAGCGTGATTTGAGGAATCATGCGTGTCTGGAGAATCAAGTTTATTCGAGGCAAACCGCTCTAATGACGCGCGTTTGAACCTCGCGCTTGATGGCGCGTGCGTGCATGACCTCACTATTCCTCACAGCTGTGCGAGAGAGAGAGAAAGAGAGCAGCAGCAGACGCGCTCGCGCTTCCCAGCGCTCCGTCGGTATGTCTCAAGCCGTTCTCCGTGTATTAAAATGACCACATGCGGGCCAAGTTGATCCGCGCCCGCCTGCTCGTCAACGACAGCGTTGCGCACTGGAAGCAAACATGGACGAGTCGTCGCTGCTGGATCTGTTGGAGTGTTCGGTGTGTCTGGAGCGGCTGGACACGAGCGCCAAAGTGCTGCCCTGTCAGCACACCTTCTGCCGCCGCTGCCTCGAGAACATCGTGAGCTCCAGACACGAGCTGCGCTGCCCGGAGTGCCGCATCCTGGTGGACTGCGCGGTCGACGATCTCCCGGCCAACATCCTGCTGGTCCGCTTACTGGACGGGATTAAACAGCGACCGAAGAACGGAGGAGGGAGGACGTCGCTGGTGGGATGCGCGGCCGGAGTGTCGGCTTCGCCCCCGGGGACGGCTGTGCGGGACCTGCCCGTCGCCACGCGCAGCTCCCCGGTCAAGGTTTGTGCGGTTCTGATTCGTGTTGTGCTGTGGATGAGTGAACGCGCACGTGCTGATGTTTGCCAGAAGCTTCAGTACTTGGACAGTGTAACTACACTGTAAAAATGATTTGTCGAAGTTGTAAATGAAATCAAGGTTATTGGAAATACTATGTTTATATGGTGATTTATAGACAGTGCAAGTATAATATGTAGTTTTTGGCAGGTAATGTATACAAAGTTGACCCTTAATGCAGGGGTTTTCACTCTTTTTAGATGCTATGGACCCCCAAATATTACCCAAAAAAGCCAGCTATATTTTATAAACACCAAATGTATACACTGAATTAATATTATAAATCTAAAATGAGTTTCCATTAAGTTATATTACTTTTTTTCTACTAACTACAGTAATGTACTGTTAAATGTAGCATTTATTTATTTATATTAATCAATATTTTTAATCTAATTTAACGTAATAACTAATTTTTAATAACATTTTATTCTATTTTTTTTTTTCATTTATTTTAATCCTATTATTATTATTATTACAGTTTTCCCTGTCACCCTGTCCAAATAGTTGTTTTTCCTTCCCTATCTCTGTGTTATGTAAGAAACAGCCCACATTGTGAGAGATTTCTTCATCTGCACTGGTGCTGTCAGTGTTTGGTGACGTCACGGCAGTTTATTTGCTCTCTGCTCAGATCAGAGATGGTGTGTTTTGTGCTGGATCTGCTGGGAACGAGACGCTGCATGAAGCCATGAGCGCTGCTTTAATGTAAACATGAGCATGATGAAGAAATATTAACTGACTGGAGCTCCAGTGCTGCTGCGGTTATTGTTTGTTATTGTTGTGTGTCAGAAATGTTGCTGCTGTTCTTCTCTCCACATGCAGGTTTGATGTGCAGTACCAGTCAAAAGTGTGAGCACTTCACTGAATTTATTTTCATTATCAGATATTTTATTCTAAAGGCTTTCGCTTCAGTGCTTGAAATTAGTTTTGTAGACAAAGGTAAAGTTTGCATATGACAAAATGGATTCCCTTTTTTTCTTTAATGGACAGTGAAGGAGAGCATCATCTTGTGCACGTCATGTTTTTCCTTCAATAGTGTTTAAATCATCTCATGATAAGGTGTGATCAGTGGTAAATTAATGATCACACTTAATTTATGGGCCATTTACACGATACCATTTTCAACTAAAAACTGAAAACTTTCTATGTGTTTTGGCCGTTTATTTACATGATGACAGCGTTTTGGGGGCCTGTAAATGCAAATGTTTGATAACGGGATTCAGAGTGCACGTTTTTGAAAACGATACCATTATCATCTCTGTGTAATCTACAAAAATGCGAATTTGAGAAAACAGTGACGTCATGCACATGCGAGTTAGGCTACATGTTCAGTCTTTAGGCGTGTAGTTTCTTTACAAAATGACATCGCCATCTACTGGCCTGTTAGCAGAATACAGCACTTTTAGTTGTTTTTGCGGATCCGTGTGAACGTGGATCGTTTTGACAATGTTGTTGTCTGTACGCGAGAAACTCAAAGGAAAAACCTTTCTGCTTTTTGTATGTCATTATCGTATAAAGGTACACTAAAAAATGCTGGGTTAAAGACAACCCAAGTTGGGTTAAAAATAAAGCAATACAGTCACTTTTAAACAATAATTGAGTTAAATAAAACTACCCAGCAGGTTGGGCAAAAATTTAACCCAACCGCTGGGTTAAAACAGCCCAACCGCTGGGTTAAAACAGCCCAACCGCTGGGCTAAAACAGCCCAACCGCTGGGTTAAAACAGCCCAACCGCTGGGTTAAAACAGCCCAACCGCTGGGTTAAAACAGCCCAACCGCTTTGTTAAAACAACCCAACCGCTGGGTTAAAACAGCCCAACCGCTGGGTTAAAACAGCCCAACCGCTGGGCTAAAACAACCCAACCGCTGGGCTAAAACAACCCAACCACTGGGCTAAAACAGCTTAACCGCTGGGTTAAAACATCCCAACCGCTGGGTTAAAACATCCCAACCGCTGGGCTAAAACAACCCAATCGCTGGGTTAAAACATCCCAACCGCTGGGCTAAAACAACCCAACCGCTGGGCTAAAACAACCCAACCACTGGGCTAAAACAGCTTAACCGCTGGGTTAAAACATCCCAACCGCTGGGTTAAAACATCCCAACCGCTGGGCTAAAACAGCCCAACCACTGGGTTAAAACAGCCCAACCACTGGGCTAAAACAGCTTAACCGCTGGGTTAAAACATCCCAACCGCTGGGTTAAAACATCCCAACCGCTGGGTTAAAACATCCCAACCGCTGGGCTAAAACAACCCAACCGCTGGGCTAAAACAGCTTAACCGCTGGGTTAAAACATCCCAACCGCTGGGCTAAAACAACCCAACCGCTGGGCTAAAACAACCCAACCACTGGGCTAAAACAGCTTAACCGCTGGGTTAAAACATCCCAACCGCTGGGTTAAAACATCCCAACCGCTGGGCTAAAACAGCCCAACCGCTGGGTTAAAACAGCCCAACCGCTGGGCTAAAACAGCTTAACCGCTGGGTTAAAACATCCCAACCGCTGGGTTAAAACATCCCAACCGCTGGGTTAAAACATCCCAACCGCTGGGCTAAAACAACCCAACCGCTGGGCTAAAACAGCTTAACTGCTGGGTTAAAACATCCCAACCGCTGGGTTAAAACATCCCAACCGCTGGGCTAAAACAGCCCAACCACTGGGTTAAAACAACCCAACCACTGGGCTAAAACAGCTTAACCGCTGGGTTAAAACATCCCAACCGCTGGGTTAAAACATCCCAACCGCTGGGTTAAAACATCCCAACCGCTGGGCTAAAACAACCCAACCGCTGGGCTAAAACAGCTTAACTGCTGGGTTAAAACATCCCAACCGCTGGGTTAAAACAACCCAACCGCTGGGCTAAAACAGCTTAACTGCTGGGTTAAAACATCCCAACCGCTGGGTTAAAACATCCCAACCGCTGGGCTAAAACAGCCCAACCACTGGGTTAAAACAGCCCAACCACTGGGTTAAAACATCCCAACCGCTGGGTTAAAACATCCCAACCGCTGGGTTAAAACATCCCAACCGCTGGGCTAAAACATCCCAACCGCTGGGCTAAAACAGCCCAACCGCTGGGTTAAAACATCCCAACCGCTGGGCTAAAACATCCCAACCGCTGGGCTAAAACAGCTTAACCGCTGGGTTAAAACATCCCAACCGCTGGGTTAAAACAGCCCAACCGCTGGGCTAAAACTGCCCAACCGCTGGGTTAAAACAGCCCAACCGCTGGGCTAAAACAACCCAACTGCTGGGTTTATCCATTTTCAACCCAACTTGGGTTGTTTTTAACCCAACATTTTTTAGAGTGAAAACTCTAAAACACTATTGAAGGAGGAACAGGCTCTGAAAATATATAATATAATATAATATAATATAATATAATATAATATAATATAATATAATATAATATAATATAATATAATATAATATAATATAATATAATATAATATAATATAATATAATATAATATAATAATGCTTTATAGCAGTGCTTTTTTATACTCTTTAGCAAACTGTGAAATGTAAATGACACACATTGCCATTATCCTACATAATTTTGATTAGATCAAATAACCATGATTGGAGTAATCAATAATTGTGACAGGCCTACTTCTAAATGCATAAATGTAAACATCAATATAGCATAATGCAATGATTTAACTATAATCATGTCATAATAAAGAATGAGCAAATGTATCTGATATGTATTGTATGCAACAGCCATGATGATGTTATTGGACGACTGCATTTGGCTGTTGCTATAGTAGCAGGATGTTTTCCTATGGCATGGACTGATGGGTAAGATGTTTCTTTGAGATGCTCTGCCATTGTTGTCTTGGTCTATTGTTGTGCTTGTGTCTGTTGAAGCGGTCAAACACACATCAGTCCCACAGGAGCGGCGCAGGACTCACTGAAGTGTGAAGTGATGTCCATCACAGGTCAGAGGACAGACTCTGCTGACGCGGCGTTAGTGAGGACTGATGCGGTGCTTCTGTGTGTTTTGTGGCTCCTCTGATAACGCTGTCGCTCACGTCAGCAGAGCGGTCGCTCCGCATTCATACTCTCTCAGAAAACAGCTTCTAAGATGGGGGGAATTGGCTGAGTTCATTTAAACATGGCAAAATATGAGCTGAGAATAATGGTAGCTGAGTTTTTTCAAATATACAATGATGCAATGAGTGAGGGATGAGTAGAAGGTTATGCAGATTTCATGTTGGCGACACATGAGTGTGAAAAGCAATGCACAGTGTATTTTGTGGTTTCATGGATGGTGCATGGCCATTATAAACCCATATTGATCGTCTTTTGCAGACACTCTGAAGTCAGACAGATGCTCTGATGTTCTTTCACAAGTCATGTTTGGCATAAAGTATTCATCTCAAACACCTCCATTAGATAGAAAATAAGATGAGGAATTGATATCCTAAGAATTTCTCATGAAATATTAACTGTAAAGCTACTGTATCATATTTCTAAGGCCTCTAAATGATCAATATGTTGCTGAAGAACTTGTTGCAGTTGGTGAGTTGGTTTTGTGATTGATATCTAACCGTACTGAGGCGTCTTGACTGAAGTGTGTCATTGGAGGAACATTCAGCCCGTTATTACAGCCGATGTCTCGTACGCACAGACGTACTCTCTCTCACTGGAAGTCAGCTGACCTGCTGAGAGATGTCTTTATTGTTGCTCGGCTGCACACAGCGGGACCAAATCTCTTGTATTTCTGCTAGATTTTGTCAGTCTAATGCCTGTAGCCGCTCAGCAGCAGCATTCCCACCATCCACAGACACATTAACCCACTTCTGCCGCATGCCATGACATTTTTGACAAGTTCTAATGACGGCTGCTCATTTGTGTTTTTTGTTTGTAAATTGATTTATTCATAAGTCCTACCAATCTCTGTGTAATAATGCTGCCATCTTTCTTGTCATTTTTACACCCCTCTAATTTGGCTCCAAATCTCAGGTGAAAATTGTCATTTTGACCCCCCTCCTCTACAAAATAGTGGATTACTTGGTAAATATACATCCGTGACATTTAATATTTTAGCTTTCATCACTATTTATGTTTGTCTTTCTACAGAAAAAATATGGACAAAATCAAAATTTGAGCCTGGGAAGTTACTGAAATTTGGTTGATTTGACACGGAATGACCCTACTAAATAAAGTATTAAAAAAAACCCCAGCTTAATCATGTTAAAAGTCTGCTTTAACAAAAGCACACAAACACAACAGCTTCTCATCCCTACAGGCTCGCCGTTGTAAATGCACTGTCAGCTGGAGACTTGAAGAATGAAACGTCCTCCTTTGCCCTTGAAGGAATATTCCCTCCATTTTCTAGAGTTATGATCCGACTGAAAAACATTAGCTGCGCTCGCGGGTTCTGGACTGCTGAAGCTCAGTGAATTCAGACCCCACAAAAGTGTTTTATCTGCCTTCCTTTCTTTCACCAAGTAGAATTTATCAAATGTTCAGCACAGGGTTTTCTGTATCTTCTGCTTTGAGTATCTTCACGCACACAGTCATCTACTAAAAATGATTATGAACATTGATACCTTCTATTTTCTATGTGCCCTTGTAAATATATGTATATAGTTTAACTGTGGCATTAGTAATAAAATGAGGCCGTAACCACAGTAATGTAAGACCATGAATGAATCCTCTGTGGTTTGGTCATTTATAGCTTCACATTTAGAGACCATAATTACTACAAACTCATTCCCATTACAGATTTTTGGGTCTGAATGTACTACATTTCTGCCAAAATATGACTTCAGTCACTTCAGTTGGTTTTACTACGGTAAGTGCACTGTGTTTTCAGATTTTGGACTTGCATTCAGGTCTGTACGCATGGTTTTATAAATACAGAGTTCCTACACTCTAAAAAATGCTGGGTTAAAAGCAACTGAAGTTGGGTTGAAAATGGACAAGCCCAGTGATTAGGTTAAATGTTTGCCTAACGTGCTGGGCAGTTTTATTTAACCCAACTATTGTTTAAAAATGACTATATGGCTGGCTTAAAATGGACCCTAAATAGGTTAGAAATTAAAAATCAGACACACAATTACTAGAGGCAACAATAATCAAAAGGTGAACGTTTATTAATAAGCAATTTAATAATTGTTTAATTATTTTTCATTAAACTTATTAAGAAATATTTATTTATTAATCATATTAATAAATGTTAATTTTCCACATATTTTGGGTTTATTTTAAACAAGCAATAGAGTAATTTTTACAATAGTTCAGAAAAACAAAACTACCCAGCAGGTTGGACAAACATTTAACCCAATCGCTGGGCTAAAACAACCCAACCGCTGGGCTAAACCAATCCAATCGCTGGGCTAAAACAACCCAATCGCTGGGCTAAACCAACCCAATCGCTGGGCTAAACCAACCCAATCGCTGGGCTAAACCAACCCAATCGCTGGGCTAAAACAACCCAATCGCTGGGCTAAAACAACCCCATTGCTGGGTTAAAACAACCCAACTGCCAGGCTAAAACAACCCAATATCTGGGCTAAAACATCCCAATCGCTGGGCTAAAACACTCCATTCGCTGGGCTAAAACAACCTAACCGCTGGACTAAAACAACCCATTCTCTGGGCTAAACCAACCCAACCGCTGGGATAAAACAATCCAATTTCTGGGCTAAAACAACAAAATATCTGGCATAAAACAACCTAATATCTGGGCTAAAACAACCCCATTGCTAGGTTAAATCAACCCAACTGCCGGGCTAAAACATCCCAATCGCTGGGCTAAAACAACCCCATTGCTGGGTTAAAACAACCCAACTGCCAGGCTAAAACAACCCAATATCTGGGCTAAAACATCCCAATCGCTGGGCTAAAACACTCCATTCGCTGGGCTAAAACAACCTAACCGCTGGACTAAAACAACCCATTCTCTGGGCTAAACCAACCCAACCGCTGGGATAAAACAATCCAATTTCTGGGCTAAAACAACAAAATATCTGGCATAAAACAACCTAATATCTGGGCTAAAACAACCCCATTGCTAGGTTAAATCAACCCAACTGCCGGGCTAAAACATCCCAATCGCTGGGCTAAAACAACCCAACCGCCGGGCTAAAACAACCCATTCACTGGGCTAAAACAACCCCATTGCTAGGTTAAATCAACCCAACTGCCGGGCTAAAACATCCCAATCGCTGGGCTAAAACAACCCAACCGCCGGGCTAAAACAACCCATTCACTGGGCTAAAACAACCCCATTGCTGGGTAAAAAAAACAACCCCATTGCTGGGTTAAAACAACCCAACCGCCGGGCTATAACAACCCAATATATGGGCTAAAACAACCCAATCGCTGGGCTAAAACAACCCATTCACTGGGCTAAAACAACCCAATCGCTGGGCTATAACATCCCAATTGCTGGGTGAAAACAACCCAATCGCTGGGTTTAATCCATTTTCAGTCCAACTTGGGTTGTTTTTAACCCAGCATTTTTTAGAGTGTAAAATGGTGTTTCCTCCCCAGAGAAAATATTGATTTCCCTGATCAATGTATATACATTTTAAAAAGTTTGAAGGTCAAAACATTTGGTAACAGTATATTTAAACCATGTCAGTGGTCAGCAGCATTAATGATCATGAATATAACAGATTCTTAAACATGAGAATCAGGTTAAAGTTGCAATGAATAATCTACACTACAAACTGGAAATACAGAAGAGGCTTAGATTACGTGAGGAATAATTAACTCTGGTCCGTTGAATTATTAGAAAATAATGCACACCTGAGGTGGTAATGCAGCCACAACACAAATCATTATTTTGTAATAAACAGACAAGAGTCAATTATTCTCCACACCTTTTCAGGCTTTTGTTCTTTAAACGCTCTTGTGTGTAGGACTAATTTCTTACATATCTCACCCCAAGCCTCCGTTGCTCATTCCAAAATGTCATTTTAGAGCTAGTAATGGAGGCTTGAGCCACTGATAGCAGACTAATACAGTTATTAATGAAGCTCTTATAGAGCGAGAGAGAGAGATTAAGGCTATGTCCACACGAAGCCAGAGTTTACCCTATTCAATCTTTTTTTTTTCTCGTCTCAAGAAATATCTGCATCCACACGAAACCACTGAAACGACTCAAAACGATGTAGTATACATGCCAGCAGCCAGACCATTATGTGGCGCTGTAATTCTGCCACAGAGATACACTTAAAACAGCGAATAAGACTTGGAGCATGCACATAAACCTTGCGTGCTGAATACAAACTATAGTAAAGCTTAGAAATAACACTTTATTTTACACACTCAACAGTGTACGGCAGCAGCGTCTCTACTAATGGCGAAACTGTAAGTTTATCTGCTTCAAAAACAGCGCAGTAATTACCTCACTAGCTTTTAAGTGTGTGCGTTTAAGGGAGAGAAAGAGGGTAAAAGTGGCAAAAACACAGGAATAATTAGTTGTTTTTATACTATATTTATTTGCTTGGTCTGTGTCATTGTGGGTTTCGTTTCTTTTGCTGTTGTCGGCTGTAAGGACCTTTTGAAATAACTGAAAACTGTTTGGCGGAGTGATAAGGAACTGTAATGGGGTCAAGACTTGCCTGGAACTATCTGTGCGTTTCCCTGAAAATAATTGCACACCTTAGAACATTCGTCAACCAATCAGATTCAAGCATTCAACAGCCCTGGAGTATAAGATTATTGTTATTGATACTGGTAAAATAATCAGTATTCTCGTTCAAACAGATTGGAGCAACAGAAATAGCTGTTGTATCTCATCCCTCACCAAAGCCGAGCTTCGACTGATTCAGTCTTTTCATCTTTGTCTGTGTATACCTGATAAACCTAATATGAATCACAACTCGAAGCATGTTTGTTATGAGCCAATCATATCGTAGCGCTGACATCATTATCATGCATCCATTGGTCGGTGCCGTGTCGTTTGAGAAGTGAGATCAAGACACAGTTATCCAGAGGAAAAACTGCAGGCTTTTTGAGCTGCAGTAAACAGAGACGTGTCTGCAGCCTCCTGCTGTGCTGTGTCTCGTTCTTCAGCTCCGCTCTAAACCACCATTAAAGTTTCATGCTCTCAGTGCCGGTAAAAGTGCAGCATGAAGACGACTGTCAGATGCCACTGACACCGACACTGACTCTGCGTCGCTAGAGACGCGCGGCGCTGCTGATCTCAGCTCATTCAAACAGCACTGAAAGAACAGTTTCCTCTTCTGTCTCGGTATAATTGCACACAAACACTTTGATATGAATGCAGCAGACAGGAGGATCTCTCTGAAACACGTCCCACACCTCCAAACACGCTTGCTGCGGGTCTGATATTTTACTATTATTCATATACTATTATAGTTATTAATGTTTTGATTTGGCTTTTGTTTGTAGAAGTGTTAGTTTTTTGGCAACACTTTACAGTAAGGTCTCATTAACATTATTTTTTACAGCACTTATTAACCTTTATTAATGTTAGTTGATAAAAATGTTAGTTCACGGTGCATTAACTGATGTTAACAGATGCAACTTTTGATCTTACAAAAGTATTAGTATGTTTATGTTAACTGCTGATGATAACAAATGAAACCTTATTGTACAGTATTGCCATTTTTTTTTTTTTTTTTTTTGTGTTAGTTTTAGTTTTTATTTCCAGTTAGTGCTTTTTAGTGCTTCAACTAGTTGGGTATTAATACAAGTCAGTAATTTAGTTTTAAGTTTTTCATCTTTTATTTTATTTTATTTTATTCATTTTATAACAGATATTTATTTGTTTTATTTATCTATTTTATTTTTATTTTTTCTATTAAGTTCAATTTTATTTTAATTTAGTTTTTCTATTTTTCTGTTTTATTTGTTCTTTTATATTTATTTATTGTTCCTATTTTTATTTTATTTATCTGCATTATTTTTATTTATTTTTCTATTAAATTCAATTTTATTTTAATTTAGTTTATTTTATATTTATTTTTCTATTCTATTTTATTTGTTTCCTATTTTTATTTTATTTATCTGTATTATTTTTATTTATTTTTCTATTAAATTAAATTAAATTTTATTTTAATTTTTCTATTTTTCTATTTTGTTTGTTCTTTTATATTTATTTATTGTTCCCATTTTTATTTTATTTATTTATCTTCATTATTTATTTATTTATTTTTCTATTCAATTCAATTTTATTTTAATTTAGTTTATTTTATATGTATTTTTCTATTCTATTGTATTTGTTCCATTATATTTATTTATTGTTCCTATTTTTATTATATTCCGTTTATTTTATTCTTTTTATTTTATTTTATATTTTAATAGTTTAGCTTAAGTTAAAGGAACAGTTCACCCAAAAATGAAAATTTCCTGATTATTTGCTCCCAGGTCATCCAAGATGTAAATGACTTTCCTTCTTCAGCTTAAGAGAAACTTAAGATTGTGGCAAATGTTTTAGGCCGGATTTAATGCAAGTCAACGCCGATCACTATTTTTAATAGTCCAAATCCCATATTTGACTGCTTTGGCTGAACCAAAGCATCTCCTGGACACATATTACAGGGCCAAGGTTAACATTTGTAGTTAAAAAAGTACATTTTTAATTTTTTTTCTGACAATGACTGATCGTTTCACTAGAGAAGAGCCTTATGTGTCAGCTGGAGTTGTATGAATTACATTAAAGTTGCGTAAACATGGATTTTGGACAGTCAAAAATGGACTACGGTGATCACCGTCAAAGGCCATAGACATACAAAGACAGCGTGTGCATGTTATTGTGAATGGGAGAAAGTGAAATGCATAATATGGCGGAATAAGCCCCGCCTTCTAAGTAAAAGAACCAATCGCCAACTGCTAAAGTCACTGCAGCTGCTGTACATAATGAGGAAACTTTCCTTTTTGGGTGAACTATTCCCTTAACAGTAATAAGCCTGGTAATGTCAATCAGGAACGTTTAAATGATGTGAATCCGTTCAGATTAAAGCTCCAGCAGGGCTCTCCTCTCTGGTAATGAGTTTACGAGAGCGCGTTTGACGCTGTGGTTTCAGACACTCCTCATTTGTCTTCTCAGAGTAAACAATGCTCCTCCTGGAAAGACACAGCTGAGACGCGTCCCGAGAGTCAGCCAATTTACTCTATTTTTGTGCTGCTCGGGGACAGTAACACAACACTCATTAGCTCATTTAGAAAGCACAAGAGTAGCTTTTAGTGCAATGATCTCCCTTACCAGAGTGAAAACCAACTGCAAATCAGAAACAAAGAACTTGTATAGCTAAACTAATTATTGTACAGTGAAATGAAAGATTATTTTCTTTTTATTTGAAATGCAAAGCAAATCACTGGCATCAGATGAATAAGCGTGGCATCAGTGCTTCACATTATGACACACTTTATTTGAAAGGAATCAAACTAATATTATAAAACATTTCAGATTGGATGAGATGCGTTTCATCATTTTAATGTTACCTGGGTTATTACCAATAACTTCAGCTAAAACTATTGAAGCATTTTTGTTAATGGAAATTAAATAAAATATAAATATTAGAATAAAAACTTTGTTACTTTGGCAACTACAGTACCTAAAATAAGTTTACATCGAAATAAACATAATAAATAAAATAAACAAAAACTAAAACGGAACTAAAACTATTAAAATCGTTTTCAGTATTGAAAGTAATGCTGAAATAAAATAAAATATACATATTAGATTAAAAAACTTAAAACTAAAAGAGAGAATTAGAAATGTCGCCTTCACAACTAACTCGAATTTAAATAAAACTAAAATGACCAAAAATAAACTAAACTTAAATAGAAATATTTATATATAAAAAAAAAAGCACAAAACAAAAATGACTAAAAAGTTAACCAAAATTAAAATATCTAAATAAAAGCTAATTCAAAACTATAATAGTAATTTAGTAATATTAACTCTTTCCGTTGATGGAATTTTCCAGGAATGCGTGTTTTACGGTAGGGGGCGCTATTACACATCTTCTGAAAGAGCACAGAATCTCCAGATCAAAACACAGACAAAGAAGAAGCAGAAACAAGCGTTGCTGACGCACATAAATGACACGATCATCAGACATTAGAACTGTCTAACGTTAATGAGGAAACGACTGTGAAGATGATGGACTCGATCTGTGACTGAATCCCATCCGGACAAAGTTGTTCTTTTTTATGAAACTGATCCACATTGAAGTGTTGATAAAATAAATAATGCATGAAGCTAGAATAAATGTTTTATTTAGAGGGTCTGTTCTTTCTTCTGATATATATTGCATGTTCAGATATTTGTACAACGGGCCATGAAAGTTTTGTGCAAATGATCAAAAATGCCGGTGGTGACTGGCAACTTTTCTGGCGGTGAAAGAGTAAAATAACAGACCTGCAGCAAGCGTCAGAGAGATGGACTGTCTCTTTTGGGGTTGTTGTGAATGTCTGATGATGGCGAGAGCTCATTCATCCTCCCGCATCTCCAGTGTTGAGTGGGAGAGTTTGTAATCATGTCAGTGTTGTTTCTAGCCTCAGCTTACGTTAACAAAATTTACCCATATCAACTATATCTTCCTCTCTGTCTCAGACGTTACGCCCACAATCCGCCCACAGACCGTTCACTGACCGTCTGATCCAGATCACACACACAGACTATGGTTAGTGGTTACAGTTACTACTGCACCACAGTGTCCAACATGTTTTGTCTTGCTCAGCTGGGAAGGTTTGCAAGGTTTTGGACTGACACGCTTCTGTGCCAGGATTTGCAGAGGTTTACTAGGTTAGTGGCATCAGATGTTTGGAAGAGTCACTTAATAGCAAGTCGACTTGATCTCAAGTGTATAATCTTTGTTATATCTGTAAAATAATAATCATTTTAAGTCATCCACAGATTTTAACTAAAAAGTGGTTTCTGTTCAGCTATTCATATGAAATCGGTTTTATTTCCCCCAAATTCCATTTTTCAGTTTTATTTTTTTGGGGCAATATTTTTGTTTTGTTTTTATGGTTAAAATAATTTTTAGGGTGACACTTTACACTCTAAATAATGCTGGGTTAAAAACAACCCCAAATTGGGTTAAATATGGATTGATCAGACACATAATTACTAGAGGCAACAATAATAATCAAAAGTTGAACATTTATTAATAAGCAATTTAATAAATGTTTATTGTTTATTATTTATTAAACATATTAATAAATGTTAATTTCCAACCTATTTTGGGTTCATTTTAGGCGAGCAATAATAATTAAACAATAGTTAGTTTAGTTTAGGGTCCAATTCTCACTATTAACTAGTTGATTATAAGCATGCATATTTCTACGATATTTGCTGTTTATCACTTATAAAGCACATATTAAAGCCTTATTCTACACTACCCTATTCTACATCCCATAATCTTACCCTATCCTATCATACCTAAACATAACAACTACCTTACTAACTATTAATAAGCAGTAATTAGGGGTTTGAGACAAAAGTTGTGAAATAATAAAACTTAATCACTTTTAATAAATTGTTAAATTGTCTAAGTGTGCAGTCCTACTTTTGATTTCTTCATCCAAAATTTGCCAAATTCTGTGACATTCCTGTGGAATACTATACGCTCTAAAAAATGCTGGGTTAAAAACAACCCAAGTTGGGTTGAAAATGGATAAACCCAGTGATTGGTCTTTTTTAACCCAGCAATTGGATTGTTTTAACACGGCTTTTGATTTATTCATCCAAAATTTGTCAAATTCTGTGACATTCCGCGGAATAACCAAGCAATTGGGCTGTTTTAACCCAGCGAATGGGTTGTTTTAGCCCAGTGATTGGATTGTTTTAACCCAGTGATTGGGTTGTTTTAGCCCAGTGATTGGATTGTTTTAACCCAGTGATTGGGTTGTTTTAGCCCAGCGAATGGGTTGTTTTAACCCATTGAATGGGCCGTTTTAGCCCAGTGATTGGATTGTTTTAACCCAGTGATTTGGCTGTTTTAGCCCAGCGAATGAGTTGTTTTAGCCCATTGAATGGGCTGTTTTAGCCCAGTGATTGGGCTTTTTTTAACCCAGCAATTGGATTGTTTTAGCCTAGCAAATGAGCTGTTTTAACCCGGCTTTTGATTTATTCATCCAAAATTTGTCAAATTCTGTGACATTCCATGGAATAACCAAGCAATTGGGCTGTTTTAACCCAGCGAATGGGTTGTTTTAGCCCAATGATTGGATTGTTTAAATCCAGTGATTGGGTTGTTTTAGCCCAGCGAATGGGCTGTTTCAACCCAGTGATGGGATTGTTTTAGCCCAGCAAATGAGCTGTTTTAACCCAGCAATTGGATTGTTTTAGCCCAGCAAATGAGCTGTTTTAACCCAGCAATTGGATTGTTTTAGCCCAGCAAATGGGCTGTTTTAACCCGGCTTTTGATTTATTCATCCAAAATTTGTCAAATTCTGTGACATTCCATGGAATAACCAAGCAATTGGGCTGTTTTAACCCAGCGAATGGGTTGTTTTAGCCCAATGATTGGATTGTTTTAACCCAGTGATTGGGTTGTTTTAGCCCAGCGAATGGGCTGTTTCAACCCAGTGATGGGATTGTTTTAGCCCAGCAAATGAGCTGTTTTAACCCAGCAATTGGATTGTTTTAGCCCAGCAAATGAGCTGTTTTAACCCAGCAATTGGATTGTTTTAGCCCAGCAAATGGGCTGTTTTAACCCGGCTTTTGATTTATTCATCCAAAATTTGTCAAATTCTGTGACATTCCATGGAATAACCAAGCAATTGGGCTGTTTTAACCCAGCGAATGGGTTGTTTTAGCCCAATGATTGGATTGTTTTAACCCAGTGATTGGGTTGTTTTAGCCCAGCGAATGGGCTGTTTCAACCCAGTGATGGGATTGTTTTAGCCCAGCAAATGAGCTGTTTTAACCCAGCAATTGGATTTTTTTAGCCCAGCAAATGAGCTGTTTTAACCCAGCAATTGGATTGTTTTAGCCCAGATAATGGGCTGTTTTAACACTGCTTTTGATTTATTCATCCAAATTTGTCAAATTCCATGACAATCTGCGGAATAACCCAGCAAATGGGCTGTGTTAAATACTCATTGCCTCTAGTAATTATGTGTCTGATTTTTAATTTTAAGCTATTTTGGGTTTATTTTAATCCAGCCATATAGTAATTTTTAAACAATAGTCGAGTTAAATAAAACTACCCAGCACACTGGGCAAACATTTAACCCAACCGCTGGGTTAAAACTACTGGGTTTGTCCATTTTCAACCCAATTTGAGTTGTTTTTAATCCAGCAGTGGGGTTTTTTTTATTAATTTTTTTTTTTTTTTTTTTTTTACAATTTATGTTTTAAGCAAAGCTGTATTTTAACCCAGCGATTTGGGCTGGTTTTAACGTGGCTTTTGAATTATTTATCCAAAATTTGCCAAATTCTGTGACATTCTGAGGAATAACCCAGCAAATGGACTGTTTTAACTACTCATTTCCTCTAGTAATTATTATGTGTCTGATTTTTAATTTTCAAGCTATTTGAGGTTCATTTTATTCCAGCCATACAGTCATTTTTAAACAATAGTTGAGTTAAATGAAACTACCCAGCACGTTGGCCAAATATTTAACCCAATCGCTGGGCTTGTCCATTTTCAACCCAACTTGGGTTGTTTTCAAACCCAGCATTTTTTAGTATAAATTCCATTTTTATGACTGGACTACGTCTGGACTCCAAAAATCGTTCACTGTAAATGTTGTGAGCCAAAAAGTAAAATGAAGTTAGTTTGGTAACTGTAGCTCTTCAGGAATAATGTGCACGGATGGATCGCTCACAGTAAGATCAGGAGCGTGTATGAATGGGTTTTGGTTCGTTGACATGAATCATCTGAAGCAGTTTTCAGTGTGTGTGTGTGTGTGTAAAGCCGTTGTGTGGGAGATGTTCTTGTGGAGTAATGAATGTTGGCGCAGTGGCTATCAGAATTGATTTGCATGCGGATGAGAGCAGGTCGGCTCTATCAGCCCATTACAGCTGCATGTTTGGACACACGACGTTCCTCCTCATTATTTGTGTGAGTTTGGCAGTCTCAGAGCCTGGTCTAATTTAATGCAATAAAAGGACACATCAAAGCGTGTTCTTTGTCTCCGGTGACGCAGTGGACAGTGGAGAGCCTGTCATTTCTGTGTAATGAGCGTTGGGTTGTTTACATTGTGCTGTAGAAACATGTGAGGCGCTTCTGAAGCTCATCTACATTCACGCTGCGTCGTTTGTCTTCGAGGAGCGTTTGATGGTGTCGTTCGTCTTCTTTAGGATGGTGAAAAGCTACGAGGTGCTCAGACATATAGATGTCTTTAATGTGACATACTCCATGATTTAATGCTCAACCGAAGTCTTTTAGTTTATTCACTAAAGATTAGCTGGATTGTACAGTTATCGTGTCATCATTGATTAATAAACCCTGACAGGCTGATTGAACCGTGACACAATGTGGCTGACTGGACATAATTATCCATGTAATATGTAGGATAATCATATAAATAAATACATGCATGTGAAATATTAATTTGAGTTGGGGCTGTTTTGGGCTCTGCACTGGCCCTTTAAATCTGCTGCTAGTGAGTTTTTTTGTTTTTTTTTTTCGTTTTAATTTTTCTAGTTTTTTGTTCGTTTAAATCTTTCCTGGATTTTCTGGATCTTTCATGTCTGATTAATTGAAATCATGAAACTTATAGTTTAATTTTTATAAAAAATGTAATAAATTGTTACATTAAGGCCCTGAAATCAGTTTTAGTATTATTTTTTTCTGTTTAAATCTTTTCTGGATTCCTCTTTAGTAATTTAATGTAATTTTAGTAATAAAAAATCATGTCTTAATTAACTGAAATCATGAAACTTATAGTTTAATTTTTATAAAAAATGTAATAAATTGTTACATTTTAAGGCCCTGAAATCAGTTTTATTATTAATTTTTTCTGTTTAAATCTTTTCTGGATTCCTCTTTAGTAATTTAATGTAATTTTAGTAATAAAAAATCATGTCTTAATTAACTGAAATCATGAAACTTATAGTTTAATTTTTATAAAAAATGTAATAAATTGTTACATTAAGGCCCTGAAATCAGTTTTATTATTACTTTTTTGGATTCCTCTTTAGTAATTTAATGTAATTTTAGTAATAAAAAATCATGTCTTAATTAACTGAAATCATGGAACTTATACAACTAAATTTCTATTTTTATTTTATAAATTATAACATTTTAAGGGCACTATGAAATCTGTTATTTTTTCCTAAATTCTGTTTTTTTTTTTTTTTTTTAATAATATTTTCTAGATCTGTTTTTCCGTTTAGGATTCCACTTTAGTAATAAAAAAGCATGTCTAACTAAAATCATGGAAGTTGTACAATTATTTATATATATATATATATATATATATATATATATATATATATATATATATATATATATTTATTTATTTTTTTTTTTTAATGGCCACTATGAAATCTGTTATTTATTTATTTATTTATTTTTCCCATATTCCTTGTGTGTGTGTGTGTGTGTGTGTGTGTGTGTTTTATATATATATATATATATATATATATAATACATACAATTATTTTTTTGACAAATGCAGGCAAAAGTCGGTTATATTTTTTCACAAATTTAGTTTTTTCCTCTTATTTTTTTCTGGATTCTGTATTAATGGTTTAATTAATCTCTTTCATATCTTCCCAAATATCTTCAAAATTTTACTTTCAACATATTACATGTTTTCTTTTATTAATTTTAATTTCATGTGTGTTTTTTTCTTCTGTATTCTGTTTTTCCCCCCATTTAAATCTTCTCTGGATTCCACTTTAGTAATTTAATTTTAGTAATCAAAAAGCATGTCTAATTAACTGAAATCCTGGAACTTAAACTATTTAATTCTAGTTATTACATTTTTAGGGCACTATATGAAATCTGTTATATTTTTTTTCCCCAAATTCTGTTTTATTTTTCCCAGATTCTCTGGGTTTTCTTCTATTTTTCAGGATTCCGTTTGAACAATTTCATAATAAAGTTTTACAATAAAAGGGCCATATGAAATTTTTATTTTTTTCAGATATTCTGTGTTGTCTGTAAATGTTCCAGGATAAAACAAACTTCAAGCAAACTTTTATTTTGCCATGCTGCAGTGAAGAGCTGTGAGTTTGTGTGTGTATCTGATGTTTTCTCAGATGAAATGATGAAATGAAGTGACTGAGATGAAGTTCTTGTGTAGTGAGACGCAGACGAGCGTCACGCGTACTTGAGCAAACTGAGACACACACAACATGCAGACTTCACAGTTCAAGATTCACACACACTCATCCATATCACAGTTTGAAGTGTGCAGCCCTACTGTTGATTTATTCATCCAAATACGCCAAATTCCATGACATTCCGTGTTCTACTGTAAATTCCTTTTTAATGACTGAATTGCGCCTTTGATTTTGCATCGTTGAAATCATGGTTGAGTAGTAAAGCAGCACATAAGCTGTGGATGTGGATTCAGAGAAGAGATTATAATAAACTGAGGAGACGACACTATGAAGTGAATCTCCCGATCGGATCTGTACGCTGCACATTCAGGTTTTGTTCTCATCTGAGCGTGTCAGTGCAGTCTAATCAATAATATTACTGGATATTCAGTGTAAATAATAAAAGTAAACACAGTGCACAGCGCTCACCTCGACTACTAAAATACTCTGCAACAAATTTCATTATCGATTTGCATAGATTTTCCGTTACATCCGTGATTCCCAGAGGAGCAGAAATGTGAGGTCAAGGAGGAGATGGAGCTCTGCCGCGGGGTCACAGGAGCTTCCAGCCAGGGGTCAGAGGTCAAACCTTCCCACACAAACCACATTGTGATTATGGAAATGAGCTAACCAAACACGGACAAATGGAATAATTAATCACCATAGAGACAAACGAGGAGCACAACAAAGCCCTTCCCAGCGTACATCCGTTCGCCGGCAACCCGTCAAAATAAAAGCTTGATGGTTTAATGTCAACATTGATAATAATCATAAATGAGCATCAAATCATCATATTAGAATGATTTCTGAAGGATCATGTGACACTGAAGACTGGAGTAATGATGCTGAAAATTCAGCTTTGATCACAGGAATAAATTACACTTTACAATATACTCACATAGAAAACAGCTATTTTACATTTGTAATAATATTTCACAATTTTACTGTGTTTTTGATCAAATAAATGCAGCTTTAGTGAGCAGAAGAGACTTCCTTAAAAAACAAACACAAATCTTAGTGACCCAAACTTTTGAACAGTAGTGTAAATTCAAGTCATATGGAGAACATTTATGTTTTTCCTCATATCGCAAAATTATCGCAGAAAAAGTAAATATTGCAATGTCAGTTTTCCGATATTGTGCAGCCATAGTATCCATGCGTCTCTTCAGCTGGAATACTGTCAGGATCTTGTGTGTTTTGGACTGACAGACGAGGGCTTTGCATTACACTCAGCTGAAGTAAAGAGACTGGAACATTCCCCCTCTCTCTTTCTCTCTGTGTTTTTATTTTCATCCCTCTCTTTGAAAGCGAGTGGGAGAGTTTGGGTTTTCCAGCCAGCTCTGCTCTTGGAACGGTCTCTGTTTCCTCTGAGACGAGAGCAAGAATGCGGCCGGGCGTTCATCCTGCGGAAAAGATGATGAGACCGCAGGTCACTAATGGTTTGAGCCGCAGGTCTTCATCAGGTGGACTGAGGTCAGCCAGGGGGAAGAGGAGGAACAGCGTTACATAAGAGCCGGTGGAGTGATGGCACGCTTGGAAATGTGCTGTGAACAGGTTGATGTGGTGTGGAAAGAATCTCAGTTCTTCCGGCTTGACTTCAAGCAAAATTGAATTGGATTTGAATTGAAATAAATGTTTTTCCTTAAAAAAATAAAACAAATTATGCCGGAAACATACACAATACAATGCTTTTGTGTTTGTGTACTTTGAGTTCATTCTAAGCAATCAGTACAGTAAGGGTTATTAAACAATAGTTGAGTTAATAAAACTGCCCAGCAGGTTTGGTCAAACATTTAACCCAATTGCTGAGTTAAAACAACCTAACCGCTGGGTTAAAACAGCCCAATCGCTGGGTTAAATCAACCCAACCGCTGGGTTAAACCAACTCAATCACTGGGTTAAAACAACCCATTTCACGTGTTAAAACAACCTAACTGCTGGGTTAAAGCAGCCCAATCGCTGGGTTAAAACAGCCCAATTGCTGGGTTAAAATAACCTAACTGTTGGGTTAAAACAGCCCAATCGCTGGGTTAAACCAACTCAATCACTGGGTTAAAACAACCCATTTGACGTGTTAAAACAACCTAACTGCTGGGTTAAAGCAGCCCAATCGCTGGGTTAAAACAGCCCAATCGCTGGGTTAAAATAACCTAAATGCTGGGTTAAAACAGCCCAATCACTGGGTTAAAACAGCCCAATTGCTGGGTTAAAACAGCCCAGTCGCTGGGTTAAAACAGCCCAATTGCTGGGTTAAAACAGCCCAGTCGCTGGGTTAAAACAGCCCAATTGCTGGGTTAAAATAACCTAACTGCTGGGTTAAAACAGCCCAATCACTGGGTTAAAACAGCCCAATTGCTTGGTTAAAACAGCCCAGTCGCTGGGTTAAAACAGCCCAATTGCTTGGTTAAAATAACCTAACTGCTGGGTTAAAACAGCCCAATCGCTGGGTTAAAATAACCTAACTGCTGGGTTAAAACAGCCCAATCGCTGGGTTAAAACAGCCCAATTGCTTGGTTAAAACAGCCCAGTCGCTGGGTTAAAACAGCCCAATTGCTTGGTTAAAATAACCTAACTGCTGGGTTAAAACAGCCCAATCGCTGGGTTAAAACAGCCCAATTGCTGGGTTAAAATAACCTAACTGCTGGGTTAAAACAGCCCAATCGCTGGGTTAAAACAGCCGAATTGCTTGGTTAAAACAGCCCAGTCGTTGGGTTAAAACAGCCCAATTGCTGGGTTAAAATAACGTAACTGCTGGGTTAAAACAGCCCAATCGCTGGTTTAAAACAGCCCAATTGCTGGGTTAAAATAACCTAACTGCTGGGTTAAAACAGCCCAATTGCTTGGTTGAAAATGCCCAGTCGCTGGGTTAAAACAGCCCAATTGCTGGGTTAAAATAACCTAACTGCTGGGTTAAAACAGCCCAATCGCTGGGTTAAAACAGCCGAATTGCTTGGTTAAAACAGCCCAGTCGTTGGGTTAAAACAGCCCAATTGCTGGGTTAAAATAACCTAACTGCTGGGTTAAAACAGCCCAATCGCTGGGTTAAAACAGCCGAATTGCTTGGTTAAAACAGCCCAGTCGTTGGGTTAAAACAGCCCAATTGCTGGGTTAAAATAACGTAACTGCTGGGTTAAAACAGCCCAATCGCTGGTTTAAAACAGCCCAATTGCTGGGTTAAAATAACCTAACTGCTGGGTTAAAACAGCCCAATTGCTTGGTTGAAAATGCCCAGTCGCTGGGTTAAAACAGCCCAATTGCTGGGTTAAAATAACCTAACTGCTGGGTTAAAACAGCCCAATCACTGGGTTAAAACAGCCCAATTGCTTGGTTAAAACAGCCCAGTCGCTGGGTTAAAACAGCCCAATTGCTTGGTTAAAATAACCTAACTGCTGGGTTAAAACAGCCCAATCGCTGGGTTAAAATAACCTAACTGCTGGGTTAAAACAGCCCAATCGCTGGGTTAAAACAGCCCAATTGCTTGGTTAAAACAGCCCAGTCGCTGGGTTAAAACAGCCCAATTGCTTGGTTAAAATAACCTAACTGCTGGGTTAAAACAGCCCAATCGCTGGGTTAAAACAGCCCAATTGCTGGGTTAAAATAACCTAACTGCTGGGTTAAAACAGCCCAATCGCTGGGTTAAAACAGCCGAATTGCTTGGTTAAAACAGCCCAGTCGTTGGGTTAAAACAGCCCAATTGCTGGGTTAAAATAACGTAACTGCTGGGTTAAAACAGCCCAATCGCTGGTTTAAAACAGCCCAATTGCTGGGTTAAAATAACCTAACTGCTGGGTTAAAACAGCCCAATTGCTTGGTTGAAAATGCCCAGTCGCTGGGTTAAAACAGCCCAATTGCTGGGTTAAAATAACCTAACTGCTGGGTTAAAACAGCCCAATCGCTGGGTTAAAACAGCCGAATTGCTTGGTTAAAACAGCCCAGTCGTTGGGTTAAAACAGCCCAATTGCTGGGTTAAAATAACCTAACTGCTGGGTTAAAACAGCCCAATCGCTGGGTTAAAACAGCCGAATTGCTTGGTTAAAACAGCCCAGTCGTTGGGTTAAAACAGCCCAATTGCTGGGTTAAAATAACGTAACTGCTGGGTTAAAACAGCCCAATCGCTGGTTTAAAACAGCCCAATTGCTGGGTTAAAATAACCTAACTGCTGGGTTAAAACAGCCCAATTGCTTGGTTGAAAATGCCCAGTCGCTGGGTTAAAACAGCCCAATTGCTGGGTTAAAATAACCTAACTGCTGGGTTAAAACAGCCCAATCGCTGGATTAAAACAGCCCAATCGCTGGGTTAAAACAGCCCAATTGCTGGGTTAAAATAACCTAACTGCTGGGTTAAAACAGCCCAATCGCTGGATTAAAACAGCCCAATCACTGGGTTAAAACAGCCCAATTGCTTGGTTAAAACAGCCCAGTCGCTGGGTTAAAACAGCCCAATTGCTTGGTTAAAATAACCTAACTGCTGGGTTAAAACAGCCCAATCGCTGGGTTAAAATAACCTAACTGCTGGGTTAAAACAGCCCAATCGCTGGGTTAAAACAGCCCAATTGCTTGGTTAAAACAGCCCAGTCGCTGGGTTAAAACAGCCCAATTGCTTGGTTAAAATAACCTAACTGCTGGGTTAAAACAGCCCAATCGCTGGGTTAAAACAGCCCAATTGCTGGGTTAAAATAACCTAACTGCTGGGTTAAAACAGCCCAATCGCTGGGTTAAAACAGCCGAATTGCTTGGTTAAAACAGCCCAGTCGTTGGGTTAAAACAGCCCAATTGCTGGGTTAAAATAACGTAACTGCTGGGTTAAAACAGCCCAATCGCTGGTTTAAAACAGCCCAATTGCTGGGTTAAAATAACCTAACTGCTGGGTTAAAACAGCCCAATTGCTTGGTTGAAAATGCCCAGTCGCTGGGTTAAAACAGCCCAATTGCTGGGTTAAAATAACCTAACTGCTGGGTTAAAACAGCCCAATCGCTGGGTTAAAACAGCCGAATTGCTTGGTTAAAACAGCCCAGTCGTTGGGTTAAAACAGCCCAATTGCTGGGTTAAAATAACCTAACTGCTGGGTTAAAACAGCCCAATCGCTGGGTTAAAACAGCCGAATTGCTTGGTTAAAACAGCCCAGTCGTTGGGTTAAAACAGCCCAATTGCTGGGTTAAAATAACGTAACTGCTGGGTTAAAACAGCCCAATCGCTGGGTTAAAACAGCCCAATTGCTGGGTTGAAAATGCCCAGTCGTTGGGTTAAAACAGCCCAATTGCTGGGTTAAAATAACGTAACTGCTGGGTTAAAACAGCCCAATTGCTGGGTTAAAATAACCTAACTGCTGGGTTAAAACAGCCCAATTGCTTGGTTGAAAATGCCCAGTCGCTGGGTTAAAACAGCCCAATTGCTGGGTTAAAATAACCTAACTGCTGGGTTAAAACAGCCCAATCGCTGGATTAAAACAGCCCAATCGCTGGGTTAAAACAGCCCAACCGCTAAGTTGAAACGATCCAATTTTTTAGTGCTATTTTAGCAATAAAAACCAAAAATGTAAGTTTTTTTTTTTGCATATTAGTATGGTTGAAGTTTAAAAGCAAGACATTGGTTAATAAAGTGAGATTAAATACATTAAGTATATTTGTGTCATTTAATATATTTAATTGCAGGTTTGCATTCACATTTTAATGCATTCATTTTGAGGAAAACTGAATGTGTTTTTGTGCAAGTGAGATGAGTAAATGCATGTTCACATTCAGTCGAACTGCAATAACCGTCATGTTGACACACAACACCTCTGACCTTATGATTCTCTCTGTATGACGACAGGAGAGCTGTCTGACGATACATGGGAAAACAAAGTTACTTGCGTTACTTATTTGAAAAAATAACTGCACAATATCGGATAACTTGTAAATTTAAAAGTAATGGGAGTACGTAACTGAAGTTACTTGTAATTACACCCAGCACTGATGTGATGCACTGTGACAATTGAAAGCAAAGCTGAAGACGCATTTATTCGTGCTTTACTGCATGAGCTTCAAGAAAACCATTCCACACATCTCCGGTTTAAAGTATAACTTATAAATGTTAAAATGCCTTGCCGTCTTCCACTGCAGCTCTCTGAAATATTTGGTGTTTTGGATCTTCCGGGTGCCAATTATCTGAGCGTTGAGTCAATGTGAATCATTTCCTGTGGCTGCTGCAGATCCGATTTTCCCCATGACTGTTTAGTCTGTAAACCTGCCGTCGGTCAGAGTCACAGCCAAGAGTTACTGGCGGGTCAGAGCTGCGAGTTTCTTCAACGTATGTTTATGGAAAGATGATTTCTGATGAATGAAGACCTGCCCGTTTCAGCTGTACCTGGATTCTCTGTGCTTGTTATTGAAGAAACACTTTGAAAGCCTTTGTATATAATGCATTATTATTATTACACAATTACAATTTCAGATGTAACAATGAATCTGCAAATATTATAATGCATTTTACTTGAAAAGATGATATATATTAAAAAGTACATTATGAATACCTGTATAGTGCATTATACATACTGTAAAGGCTTATTATTATTAAAAGCTGTTCTTATAGATTTGAACAGGATTTCATTAGCAGTCTTGTCGTGAAATGCTGCTCATTGCATTATTCTCTGAAACTTCATTTGGTTGAATAAAAGCGTCTGCTAAATCGATGCATGTAAATGTAATGTAAATGAAGAGAAATTTAACGGATGTTGTGCTGACATGATGCTGACGGATCTGGGCTGAAACCCAAGCGTCTCGGGTCGAGGAGTTCAGTCGATATAGATGCATTGACAAGGTCACGGGTTCAGCTTCCAGCACAAACACTCATCTAATATGCATTTCTCAAGCACTGTAAGCAGACAAAACGGACGGAATCCTGTCATAAAAATGGAATGTCACGGAATTTGGCAAAATTGTTTTAATTGTTACATTTAAATTTTAGGAATTAAAGTGCATGTCTAAGTTTTTTTCCATGTTTACATTTCTGGATTCTGTTTTAATAGTGTAATTGTGTTAATCAAAAGCATGTCTATTCATTTGAATTCATAGAACATTAACAGTTTAATGATTTATTAAATTCTCTGAAGGTTTGCTGGGATTTACCAAGTTTATGCGCCAGATAGAAGTAGAAAACTCCTTTAATGATGGTGAGAAATGTTACGCTGTGAGTGCCACAACTATGATGTTTTCATATCGGAAGCTGGGAAGCGATTGCAGCTCTTTCAGAAGTGCTGGGATTCTCACAAATTCCCACATTTCAAGGGAAGGAAATAACTCTGAAATAATGTGATCTCCAGGTGCTGAAGCTCAGGCTAATATTTATGATGATTATGTTTATTATTATTGTTTATTTGTGTTTTCAGGGTATTCTAGATGGTTATTATTCCCTTCCACCCGTTTTTATGTCCTTCAATTGACTCGTGGAATATTCCTCATCTATATGAGGAACAAAATCACATTAATGTGATGTTTCTGTGATGAACTCGTGCACTACTGTTCACAAAGTCTGGGTTGGCAAAAGAAGTGTCTTCTGCTCACCAAGGCTAAATGTATTTGATCAAAAATACAGTAAAAATTGTGAAATATTATTCCAATGTAAAATATCTGTTTTCTATGTGAATATCTAGTAAAGTGTAATTTATTCCTGTGATCAAAGCTGAATTTTCAGCATCATTACTCCAGTCATCATTCTGATATGATGATTTGATGCTCAAGAAACATTTATGATTGTTATCAATGTTGGAAACAGTGACATTTCAGGATTCTTTGATGAATAGAAAGTTCAAAAGAACAGAATTGATTTGAAATAGAATCTTTTATAACATTATAAATGTCTTTAATGTCACTTTTGATTTATTTAAAGCTTCCTCGCTGAATAAAAGTATTAATAAAAAAATCTGACTGACCCCTAATTTTTGAATAGTCGGATACTGCTGATCGACACTATAAAGGGAAAAAACGGCACAAAATGCATGCTATTATATTTAATGTAAATAAGTTTTATTGGGCATAACAATTGACCAGAAGTTATTTTTTAATATAAAAATTATTATTATTATTATTATATATGAAGAGTTTGGTTCCAAAACACGATAAACACCATTTTCAAAAAAATTGAGTTTCCACCAAAATCTGTATTGTACGGAAGAGGATTAGGGCCAAGCAATAATAAAAAAATAAAACCCTCTCGAGAACAAATTCGTTAAATTATGAGAAAAATGTCGTCAAATTTCGAGATAAAATGTTGAGAATAAAGTCATTAAATTACGAGAATAAAGTCGTTAGATTATGAGAACAAATTCGTAATTTAACGACTTTTTTCTCATAATTTAATGACTTTATTCTCAACATTTTATCTCGACTTTTTCTCAAAATTTAATGAGTTTTTTTCTCGAAATTTAACAACTTTAATCTCGAGATGGTTTTATTTTTTATTATTGCTTGGCCCTAATCCTCTTCCGTAGTATTGTATCTGGTCTGTATTGAAAAGTCATTTATTAATTTTGCGCAAAATGTGATATCCGTCGTGTTATTCTGTCATGTTTTCTCCCTTTCTTTACAAAAACACGACAAACGTCAGTCTCCTTTTTCTGCGGAACGCGATATATCCGCTCTCAACCAATCACAGCGCACCATTCCACACACTTTAAACATTGAAGCCTTTTTAAAAGCCGTTTTTAATACCAATGTACTCGACAAATGTGTTTATTTAACCGTGCGGTGGCGACAGATACTCTTTAATCGCTAATGACAAATAATTTATAACATTTAGTAAAATGCCTGTATATAAGATATAAATATTGGCAAAGTTTAGACTCTGTCATATATGTGAATCAACTTACTTTGTTGTGTATTTTCAACTTTTATATCGATGGATTTATTGCATTTTGTGGAAAAAAAAAAAAAAGATCTGTTTTCATAATAAACCTTTTAAAATCAAAATGTAGATTTGCATTTTTAATGTTTTTATAACCAAAAGATGCTATGTGAAAGTTTGAAACAGAAGATGGTGGTTTTCATCTTGCCACTTTCTTGGTAAAGAAAACACATTTTTACTCAAATTAATCAAAATGGAGTTACTGCGTTTTGGAACAAAACTCTTCAAATAGTGTAGAAGTTGACTTTTTTTTTTTTTTAATTATGATTTTTTTTTTTTTTTGTTGAATGTATTATATAGTTTATCATTTGACATTTTTTCAGGCATATGTCACATGACACTGTTTGAGCGCTGCTAGCATTACTCTGCTTTAAACTGTGATGGCGTCTAGTGTTCAGTGTGTCTGGTGTGCTGGCGGTCTGTGGACGGAGTGTGTTCATACATGCTGAAGCGTCACGCTGCCCTGCCCATTACCACACATGAGCTCAGCTACTGTCTGAACGTCAGACACGTGTGTGTGTGTGTGTGCTTGTTTTCTTTTCTGTGGCTTTTGAGACACATCTGGTCTGGTATTCACACCCAAACAGATTCTGGGTGTCATTTTTACTTTCTTGTGTCCAGCTTCATATTGTCGCCGTCGGGCAAAAACCTTGTATCCCCAAACCTTTTGTCATAAATCATTACTATTTGGTCACCCTTTATGTCTGTCTGTGGGTTTTGCAAATATTTAACCAATGAATAGAATTAAGAAGTTCTTGTGACTGAGCCTCATAACTCTGTTGGATCCTTAAACTGTCAGTCAAACCCCGTAACTCCGCCCTATTGTGAATGCTGTGGCGCACACATCTCTGCTTGTTTGCAAAGCAGCTGTTTTTTTTTAATAAGTACAGTGTTTTGTAACATAGCTACAGTATACTTTATAACCTTAAATGTAATGCGATGCACTTACTGCCTCTGATGTGGCCCGTCACGTCACGTTTATATTGATTTAAATCAAACAGCTTTACTATAATAAATATGAAAAACCGTGTCAGTGTTGCGTTTAAATCATAATTACACTTCAGTTTGTACTATAAAGCCGCTCTCCAGTGTTTGTTTTCACTCGCGGACGTCTGACCCTGACGGACTCAACAGAGGAACGTCAAAGAAGGCGGAGTCTCAGAGCCACACCCACCTGTTACATCATTGCTTTGGACCAATGGGAGTTTGAGGGTGTTTACCAGCCAGAACAAACTTTTCTGGAGAGTTCACTTTGGCAAACTGTTTTTAACTCCTGAAATGAGCTTCATTTTGGCCTGATTTTGTTCAAAATTACATCACACCAGTTCATTCTTCTATTTCGCTTGAAGTATATCTTTAGATTCTGCTTAAATAGCGTAATTGTGTTTGTCTCAACCAGTAGCATGCAAACTATTTTTGCACTTGTGTTAAGAGGTGAGAGAGATGATGTTCAGCTTATGTATGTTGTTTTGTGTAAATTAATTCTGAACAGATGATTAATTCAGCTCATTTGACACACTGAAAAACACTTCAAACACTCCTGCTGCTTAAACACATGAATGACGATCTTTTGTAAAAATAGGTGTTTGGTCTGTCCTGCTTGTTTTAGTCTCGAAGCAGACGCTTCATTCAGAAGATTACAGAGACGGAAACAAATGAAAGGCCCTCGCCGGTGATTCACAAAAGCTTGTGTCTTTCTTCTGGAACATCTGACAGGAGTAAACGGGCTCCTCTGATCAGCGGCTGTTCTGGCAGGAAGCGTGTTGTTCATGTAATCTGATCGCAGGGATCGGGATCGAGACTTCTGGAAGAGAGAAGAGGAGTACATTGGTTAGATCAGTAGTTTTCAGTGGAAACACTTGTGCATCAAGCCTGTTGTGCTTAGACTAGTCTTAAAAGTTAGTAATCTCATTTTTGTCTCTCTTCAAAACTGGTCCTAGCTTTTCTTAGCCAGTTATAATATAAGGTAAATCGTCTAATTTGAATTGGAAAAGTAAGATTGGTTACCTTTTATCTGACTGCTGGTTCTTAAGACAGTCTAAACAGAGTTTATGCAACCCATTTTATTGAAAAAAGAACCGCATGTGTTCAGTTTTCACTGTTTAATTGGAAAAAATTAGTGTAACTGGATATTCTCGGGCTGCACAATTTGAGGAAAAAAATATAATTGCTTTTTTTATGTAATTGCAATGATTTTATAATTCAATTAAAAAAGAAATACAGGTTTGCTGTGCTTGTTTAATGATGCACAATTTAGCCATAATTATGTAATCAAATGTTAATAAAAACTATTATTACACTCTAAAAGAAATGCTTGGTTGTTTCAACGGATGTTTGTGTCAGATATGGACAAACCCAACCGTTGGGTTTAATTAATTTAATTGATTTAAAAATTAAGCCAAGGTTTGGGTTTGTCCATATTTGACAAAACAACCCAGCATTTTTTTTTTTTTGAGTGTATTATTATTATTATTACTAAATAAAACAAAATAAATATTACTATTGTAATATTTCACTGTGGGAAAAAAAAAATCGAGTATTTAGAAAAATAATATAATATTATTTTTTACATTACATTTAGAAAACTAATATTTATAGTTGTCTTAATTCACAATTTCGGTTTTATTTTGATGAATTTTTCAGCCCTAAATTATTCTGTTATTAATTAATTTATATTTTAAATTATATTTTATAAATAATATATATATATATATAAATATTTCTTATTTAATATAAATATAAATATAAATATAAATATATATATATATATATATATATATATATATATATATATATATATATATATATATATATATATATATATATATATATATATATATATATATGAAAATATTTTATATTTAATTTTTATTAAAATTAAATATATTTAATTATTTTTAAATATATTTTATATTTAATGTCTCATTTATTTATATATATATATATCCTGTCTGTAGGATAACAATTATTATTATTATTATTAAATAGAAATATAAAAATTGCAACATTATTTACATTATTCTAATTTATGTTTTGCTATTTTAACTTGCATTCATGAATAATTAAAATTATAAATAATAAAAAATAAGTTTTTGCAATGTAGAACATTTAAAGTAAATAATAGAGCTTGATTCAGTATATTGGCTGCATGATTAATCGAAATAAAACTGAAATGATGAATTAAGACAACTATAAAAAATAGAATTTAGTAGTAGTATTAAGTTTTTTTTTTTGTTTTTTTTTGGTAATGTAAATGTATTTATTTTTTCTTAAATACTTTCTTTTTTTGAATGAAATATTACAATTAATTCATTATTTTGGTTAATTGTGCAGTCCTAGAGTATACTGAATCAACTTTTTGGTAGCAGCTCTATTGGTTTTCATAAATGTATATATAGGAAAAATACATAAATCATTTTAATTATTATGTAATTATAGTTTTATGTCATTTAAAATATATATAAATAATGAATGAATAAAAACAAAGTCTTTGTCAATATAAGAGCTGTTGAGTGAGTGCATGTGGTTTGAGATGTAGGGAATCACACACACACACACTCCCCGAGTCTGTTGATATTATTTCTCTGGCACAGATTGGTCTGTTCGCTGGACTGCAGCAGGTGCAGGAAGACTGATCTGATGTCAGTGATGTCATGTGGCAGCTGGGCTGCAGAACGCCTGCCAAAAGCACCACAGTTATGACATCACTGCATCATCATCCACGCTTGTGCGCCTGTGTCTCTGGTCACTATGGTTACGCTGCATGATGAGGTGAAAATTGAGACTCGGCTGGTTCTTGCGGTGTGGGAAAATCACTCCTTTGCGGATGCTTGTTTCACAGCGGAGTGAATGTTTGCCAGTTGAAATCTGATTCAGCCAAATCTCATTCCTGAACACTGACTGGAGGCTGTAAATATGAATATACATGTATATTATTCATTTCAGCTATAAACAGCTCTACAGGACACAATAGTGTCATTATTCAGCTCAAGTCAGTTCAAGTTTCATCCTCATCTGAAAACATCTGATTTTGCTTTATTCGCTGTTATTATTTGTTTAAGTTCCGCATAATCTTGAATCAGAATATCTTCCTCTTGCAGCATCTCTTCTCTCCTCTGATGAAGAGGGTGGGGCAACCTGTCAATCACATGAGATCCACCAATAGCAAATCACAACCATCCAATCAATTCCCTGTGGACAAAATCAAGCCCCGCCCTACATTTGTTCTTGTTTGCGAAGCGTTTCACACTGATATACGTCACAATAGAGAAGAAAAGATTCGGTTTCATGGCAACTTCTACTTCAGCAGGTTTACTGCCTCAAATTCACATCTAGTTAAACATGAACGTGTTTCCTTCTAGTTCTTTTGACTTATGAGAAGATGCATGTACGTTTCTGACTCTTTGAAATGAAAACATAAAACTATTGGCAAGAGCGTCAGCTCACAAAGAGGCAAACAAGGCATTGACCTTCCTGTGATTAAATGCTGTGACACGGTGTTTTGCAGATGCGTCCCAACAGGCCCGATGTCATCCTGAAGAGTGTGTTGTGCTGTTAGAAGTGTGTCTGGCGATGCAGATTAAAGCCTTCGTATATTAGAAGCTACAGACGGCTAGTCAATTAGTTCTGCCTCTAGTTAGTGCATGAGCTCTGTGTTTCCATTAGACAAGCAGTGGCATTAGGCATGCACTTAGTGAATATTAAATGTAAAATGAATATTCATGCAATTCCTGCAGTTTCACTAGTCCTATATCACTTTACCCACTCTAAAAAACACTCAACAAAAATAACGGAACAGTTTGCATCATTTTTTTTTTTTTTTAAGTTATGACAACTTTGATGTTCAACTAACAAGCTACATTAAGTTAGAGTAACTTAAAGGGGTGGTTGATTATGATTTACTTTTTTAACTTTAGTTAGTGTGTAATGTTGCTGTTTGAGCATAAACAACACATGCAAAGTTACGACGCTCAAAGTTCAATGCAAAGAGAGATATTTTCTTTTACAGAAATCACTTTTTAAGAACTACAACAAGCTTCTTCCTGGGTTAGTGACATCACAAACCCTACAATTTACATAAACCCCGCCCCCGAGAACACACAACAAAGGGGGTGGGGCCATGTTGGGCTGCTTTAGAGAAGAGGAAGAGTTGTTGTAGTCGAGTGTTGTTGTCATGCCGTCATTTTACGCCGGACTGCTTCACAAACGAGGGTCAATTCAACACAAAAGATGAACATGATGGCACATGCTAGTGGATGAGTTGAATCAACTCCACAGCAACTACATCAATTTATCCACTAACCATTCAGAAACGACTAAAAGTTGTAACTTCTTCCTGAGTCTCTCCATCAGTGTCGACTCCGGTTTGAACAATGTAAGGCTGAACACTTTCCTCATTTTGGCTGCGTGAGATTCTCCAGCTTTGTTGTTGTTGAGCTGTTAAAGCTCCGCCCTCTTCTGGAAAGGGGGCGGGAGCAGCAGCTCATTTGCATTTAAAGGGACACACACAAAAATGGCGTGTTTTTGCTCACACCCAAATAGGGGCAAATTTGGGACTATAATAAATGATCTGTGGGGGATTTTGAGCTGAAACTTCACAGACACATTCTGGGGACACCAGAGACCATCTCGAAAAGGGGGAATTATAGGTCCCCTTCAATAATTTGTAGCATAAACACAAATTTTTAAGTTGATTAATGAAAAAAATTAAGTCGCTGCAACTACCAGAGTTGTAGCCCGGTCGGGAACCAATGAATCTCATCTATTTCAGTTCAAATCAACAGCTATCATAGCACATAGCTTATTTAACATGTATATTTAATTAAGATATTACTCGTCACTGGCATTAGCTCAGTCATTGCTTTTAGAGTCAATAGTGTTTACGTTCATGTTTTATGCCAACAGAACTCTACAAAATAATGCTTTTTAGCCCAATTCAGTTCAGTAACTGTTAGCTGCAAAATATGTAAATTATGCAGTTGAATCAGTTGTGAAGTATCTCTGCTATGTGCAGCTTTATACTTGTTGTTGTTAACTGTACTTGTTTACTTTTGCAGTTCACCCTGCTGAATTCATATAGAATGTGTTTATCTGCATTTTACAGTGACTCAGACTCCTGAGCGATCAGGTTTGTGAAGTGTCACAGTTGTTGGTGATGGTGAGACACTGAACCACTGCTATAATAAATGCAGTTGCCTGGCAACAAGAGCAAGCTCCTGCAGTTGAGCGCAGACGTGATGGAGAAAGCTGTGAGCTTCATGTTCTCCAGATCACAGAACGCAGTCGGCGTCTGTTACAGCTCAAGTGCTCTTGTGTTGGGGACAGAAAAGTGTTGATGTGTCCTAAACTCAAACAAACACATCTCACTGTAATCCAGCTGATATGCATGACACTGTATTCATCTGATTAAGTTTATTTAAAAGCTGCTATTCAGAAAATATGGCGTGTGTTTTTGAGGATGAATTAGTTACTGACTCTCACAATGTTTTCCAGGTTACTGGCATCAAATGAGTTCACTTAGTATCAAGTAGAACTACTCTGCTTTGTTTTGTGTCTGTGGAATAATTACTTTTGGGAAATTCTAATCAGAGTCTTCATGCATTTTCTGTTTCTTTTTTCCTGTTTTCTGTCCAGCCTTTATTTGACAGTAGTAGTTAATTGTGCTTGTTGGATTCACTCATATTTCAGAGTTTTCTATTCTGTTCACTGTAGAGAGTGAGAGCTGGTACAGCGGTCTGTGCTCTTACACAATCAAGACAAATGAAGTCAAGTTGATTTAAACTACAGCTCTAGTGACATTTAATGACTGGTTGGTTGGTCGGTCCCTCAGTAATTCGTTCTGTTGGTCGGTCGTTATTTTGGTCATTCTGTCATTCATTCGTTCTGTTGGTCGTTAGTTTGGTCGTTCTGTCGGTCTAACGGTCATTCTGTCATTCGTTCTTTCAGTTGGTAGGTCGGTCATTCATTTCTTAGTTCGTTTGTTTGGTCAGTTGTTCACTCATTCTTTTATTTGTTTGTTCTGTCGGTCGTTTGTTCGGTTGTTCTTGGTCATTTGTTCTGAGGGTTGGTGGGTCAGTCGTTCGTTAGGTTGGTCGTTCAGTTGGTCGTTTGGTCATTCATTCGTTAGTTAGTTCATTCATTAGTATGGTCGGTCTTTTATTTGTTTGGTAAGTCGTTCATTCATTCTGTTGGTCGGTCGTTCGTTAGGTGGGTTCGTTCTGTCAGTTGGTGGGTCTGTCATTCATTCATTAGGTCGGTTGGCTGTTCGTTAGTTAGTTAGTTCGCTTTGTTCGTTCGTTCGTTTGTGCATTCTGTTGGTTGTTGGATCGTTCGTTCGTTAGTTCTGTCAGTCGTTCATTCTTTCTCTCATTCTGTTGTTCGTTCGTTCTGTTGGTCGTTCGTTCGTTAGGTCGGTTCATTCTGTCGGTTGGTAGGTCGGTCATTCGTTAAGTCGGTCATTCGTTTGTTAGTTCGTTTGTTTGCTCAGTTGTTCACTCATTCTTTTATTCGTTTGTTCTGTTGTTATTCATTCATTCTGTTGGTTGGTGGGTGGGTCGTTCGTTTGTTAGTTCTGTCAGTCGTTCATTCTTTCTCTCATTCTGTTGTTCGTTCGTTCTGTTGGTTGGTCATTCGTTTGTTAGTTCTTTTGTTTGGTCAGTCGTTCACTCATTCTTTTATTCGTTTGTTCTGTCGGTCGTTTGTTCGGTCGTTCTCGGTCATTCGTTTTAAGGGTTGGTGGGTGGGTCGTTCGTTCGTTCTGTCAGTCATTCATTCTTTTCTTTCTCTCATTCTGTTGTTCGTTCGTTCTTTTGGTCGTTCGTTCATTAGGTCGGTTTGTTCTGTTGGTCGTTCTGTCAGTCGGTCTGACGGTCATTCGTTCTTTCAGTTGTTAGGTCGGTCATTCGTTTGTTAGTTTGTTTGGTCAGTCGTTCATTCATTCTGTTGGTTGTTCGTTCGTTCTGTGATTTGGTGGGTCGTCATTCGTTCATTAGGTCATTTGGTTGTTCGTTAGTTCGTTTGTTTGGTCAGTCGTTCACTCATTCTTTTATTCGTTTGTTCTGTCGGTCTTTTGTTTGGTTGTTCTCGAGCATTCGTTCTGAGGGTTGGTGGGTCAGTCGTTCGTTACGTTGGTCGTTCAGTTGGTCGTTCGGTCATTCATTTTGTTAGTTCATTCATTAGTATGGTCGGTCTTTCATTTGTTTGGTCAGTCGTTCATTCATTCTGTTGGTCGGTCGTCCGTTAGGTCGGTTCGTTCTGTCAGTTGGTGGGTCGGTCATTCATTCATTAGGTTGGTCGGCTGTTCGTTCCGTTGGTTGTTAGTTAGTTAGTTAGTTAGTTCGCTTTGTTCGTTCGTTTGTTCATTCTGTTGGTTGGTGGGTCGTTCGTTCGTTAGTTCTGTCAGTCGTTCATTCTTTTTCTCATTCTGTTGTTCGTTCGTTCTGTCGGTCGGTCGTTCGTTAGGTCTGTTCGTTCTGTCGGTTGGTAGGTCGGTCATTCGTTAAGTCGGTCGTTCGTTTGTTAGTTCGTTTGTTTGCTCAGTTGTTCACTCATTCTTTTATTCGTTTGTTCTGTTGTTATTCATGAATTCTGTTGGTTGGTGGGTGGGTCGTTTGTTTGTTAGTTCTGTTGGTCGTTCATTCTTTCATTCTTTCTCTCATTCTGTTGTTCGTTCGTTCTGTTGGTCGGTCATTCATTGGTAGTTCGTTTGTTTGGTCAGTTGTTCACTCATTCTTTTATTCATTTGTTCTGTCGGTCGTTTGTTCGGTCGTTCTCGGTCATTCGTTCTGAGGGTTGGTGGGTGGGTCGTTCGTTTGTTAGTTCTGTTGGTCGTTCATTCTTTTCTTTCTCTCATTCTGTTGTTCGTTCATTCTGTAGGTCGTTCATTCATTGGTAGTTCGTTTGTTTGGTCAGTTGTTCACTCATTCTTTTATTCATTTGTTCTGTCGGTCGTTTGTTCGGTCGTTCTCGGTCATTCGTTCTTTCAGTTGTTAGGTCGGTCATTCGTTTGTTAGTTCGTTTGTTTGGTTAGGGTTTGTTCTGTCGGTCGTTTGTTCAGTCGTTCTCTGTCATTTTTTCTGAGGGTTGGTGGGTCAGTCGTTCGTTACGTTGGTCGTTCAGTTGGTCGTTCAGTTGGTCGTTCGGTCATTCATTTGTTAGTTCATTCATTAGTACGGTCGGTTGTTTATTCATTTGGTCAGTCGTTCATTCATTCTGTTGGTTGTTTGTTCGTTCTGTCATTTGGTGGGCCGTCATTCGTTCATTAGGTCAGTTGGTTTGCTTGTTTGGTTGTTTGTTCTGTTGTTCATTTGTTCTTTCGTTCGTTCTGATGGTTGGTAGTTCGTTCGTTCGGTCGGTTGTTCGTTCTTTCATTCTTTTGCTCGTTCTGTCGGTTGGTGTGTTGGCTGTTCGTTCTCTTGGTTGGTCATTCATTAGGTCAGTTCGTTCTGTTGGTTGATGGGTCATTCGTTAGTTCAGTCGTTCTGCCGTCGTTCGTTCGTTCTGTCATTCATTCGTTCTGTCATTCGTTCGCTCTGTTGGACGTTAGTTTGGTCGTTCTGTCGGTTGGTGGGTCGGTCATTCATTAGGTCATTCATTTGTTAGTTAGTTAGTTAGTTAGTTAGTTCGGTTGTTCACTCATTCTTTTATTCGTTTGTTCTGTCGTTCGTTCGTCCTGTCGGTCAGTCGTTTGTTCAGTCGTAATTTGTTAGTTCATTCATTAGTATGGTCGGCCTTTCATTTGTTTGGTTAGTCGTTCATTCATTCTGTCGGTTCATTCGTTCATTCGTTCTGTCAGTTGGTGGGTCGGTCATTCATTCATTAGGTCAGTCGGCTGTTTCTTTCGTTCGTTCGTTTGGTTGTTCTGTTGTTCATTTGTTCTTTCATTCTTTCATTCTTTCTCTCATTCTGTTGTTCGTTTGTTCTGTCGGTTGGTGGGTTGGCTATTTGTTCATTCTGTTGGTCGGTTCGTTCTGTCGGTTGGTGGGTCAGTCATTTGTTCTGCCATCAGTCATTCGTTCATAAGTTTGGTCGTTCGGTCGGTCGTTTGTTTGTTTGTTCTGTTGGTTGTTTATTCATTCTGTCTGTTTGTCTGTGTTTTCATTTATTCATTCAGTCTATCCGTTCATCCATCCATTTGTTTTTTCTGAAGTTGCAAAAAAAGCACCAACAGCTATGCAGCATTACTGCTGATTTGACCCCAGCAGGTTTTGTAGAAACAGTGCCACAGCTCTCATATATTAGACTGGAGCCGAGACCGTGCTTTGACTTTATCATGAATGAAACCTCATTCACTCAGTCAGAAACTCTCCTCTCAGCCGTCTTTGTATAAGTAATGAGAGCGAGACGAGAGTGAAGGACACATTGAGATGACGGACACATTAGACAGATAAAAAGCAGGCAGTTCAGTGTGAATCAGAGTGTGTTTGTGCTCAGTGCGTGGACTATTAATGTGATTTTCTGCTATGAAATACCGTCATGCTGTTTTAACAGACCAATGATTAACAGCTGTGTTGCATTTGTTAAGGTAGTGTACCATAAGACACTGTAAATACATTCAAGACCTGATTGTGGGTTTTCTTCAATTTACATTCAGTAAACTGGCTGAAACACTCCTGAATTTGAACTGAAGTTGATTCAGGATGTCAAACAGCAATTTAAATGTTAATGTATTTAAGGAAGTAGAATTTAAGTTTGGAAGTTTTACATTTTTTAATGTTTTTGAAAGAAGTCTCTTCTGCTCACTAAAACTGCATTATTTAAAAATGCAGTAAAAATGGTGAAATATTATTACATTATTATTATTACATTTTCTATGTGAATATATAGTAAAAGGTATAAATAATAGTGATTTATAATGTTTCCCTGTTGCAGTGATATAATATAATACTGTAAACCACTGAAAGTTGAAGGCGGTGTCAATCTCAAGCCTTCAGAGGAAATATTTGGGTTGTTTGTCAGTAATGAGTAGAAAACTGTAATCAAGCAGCGTTCAGCATCACACAGGCTGCCAACAACAGTCCACTCCAGTGAAGTGCTGTCGCTCACCAGAACCTGCTGCCTGTGGCTTCAGCTGACACATGCAATTACACTTTATTTGGCTTTGGCGTGAGTTGTTGACACCGCTAATGAACTCTTTAAGGGTTTAAACATGGTGCTTTATATCAGTTCAGGCGCTCTTCCTTCTGCTGCTCTTTCTTGATCATCATCTGCAGCATCACACACTGACTGTACTGTCCTTTACACCTCCTGAAGAAGTGTTCAGGGGGTGTATTGTTGTTGTTTATTACTATTATTATTATTATTATTGTATAATTTTTTCATGCTTCTTTTCATGTTGCCAAAAACAGGCCATCTGTCCTTTGACTTGCTTTAGTCTTTTTGCTAAGCCTGATAGTTCAGCACTGGAATCATTTGCTGTCACAGTGGCAATAAAAGGCGTCATGGTAAAATCAATACCAGTTTTTCCTTTAGAAAGTCTCCTGAAGAAACATTTATTCAATCCATAAAAGACTCTCAGAGCTTGAGGGATTCGATAGGTCCACACTCGTTTGATGTCTGATCATTTCATAAACAGATTTTATTCTAATGAATGTTCTTAGATGACTCCAGGTTGTTTCCATTATTAAAATCGGTTCCAGTATCTAGTGGTCTGCTGTGAATGCATGAGTCCTGCAGATGTAGATGAACAGCATGTGTAAAACATTCCTTTAAACACATAATGGGTTTTTAATCACAGGCCCTTGACGTCCTTTTATAACGCAGTATTCAGAACTAGTTTGGAGTTTGGTTGTTTGAGCTCTGATGAAAGTAATTAGACGACTGGTCAGAGTTATTAATTCTACATCCACATTAATCCCGATACATTTGAACTGTGAAGGATGACACCCAGACTCTTAACCTGAAGGGAAGGATAGGATCTCAGTATATGATCTCTGTTTTCTCACTGCTAGCCTTAAGAAAATTGCGCATAAACCATGATTTAATTTCAGATAAACAAGCCAAAAGAGAGGAAGGTGGTAGTGTTGAATTAGGCTATAAAGACAGGTGGGTGTCATCAGCATAACAATGAAAATTTATACTGAATTTACAGAAAATGTGACTTAAATGTAAAAGATAAATAATAAACAGAAGAGGGCCCAAAACCGAGCCCTGAGGCACGCCACTGGTAATCTGAGATGTCAGTGATCTGAAACTTTTAATTTGAACAAACTGAGTCTGATCCGATAAATAGGATTTAAACCAGGCAAAGGGAATACCAGTAATAAATCAATCTCTGCAATAAAATACTTTATGAATCATGTCAAAAGCTGTGCTTAAATCAAGAATGAGTACTGAAAAATTTCAGTAGCCCTATAATTTCTGCGATGCAGAAAACGCAGACGGAATCACTGAATCCATTAATAAAAACGGAATGTCACGGAATTTGTCAAATTTTTGATGAATGAATAAAAAGCAGGTCGTTAAATCGCGATATAGAGTGTCTGTGAATATTAAACCACAAAAATACTATTTAAATATGAATCCTGCATGATGTGTGTCTCTGAAATGAATGTCGCAGAAGCGCGGTTTCTCTCATGCAAGCATGCACGCACATACCATAAACACAGAGACTCAAAGCACTTGGAAACACGTCAAAATAAAAGTTCAATTTAACTTGACAGAAACATATTACTGTTGTACAGTAAAATTTAGGTACGTTTCAATGTAATACTAACACTAAAAGACTTAATGATGATAATAATAATAATAATAAATTATTAAAACTATTTTTTAAAGGAACAATCTCAGTTTTTGTTCCATGTTTTAATTTTAACAATAAAGCTCTGTTGTGCAGCACTTTGATTGATAAAGAAAAGTTTAATTTCTTGATTAAAAGAAATTAAATTAATGTTATCCATTCATTTGATTGCCAGAAAAATTAAAATACGCAAAAGAATTTCTGAAAAAACAAAATATATTAAAAAATACATTTTTTTTATGAATAAATTTGTTGTTTTTAAGAATTAAATTAATTAGACATTCTTTTTGATTATTAAAATTTAATTTAACCATTAAAATCGAGTCCAAAAAACTTAAAATGGAAAAAACGGAATCCAGAAAAATTAAAACTGAAAAAATGGAATTTGGGGAAAAAATAAAACGGATTTCAAAGGGCCCTAAAATCATTCGTAACTTATAAATAAATGCAGTTTCAGTGCTGTGAAATGGACGATACGCAGACTGAAAGTTATCAATGCCTGTACAACCATAGCTGTACAATATGCATCACATGACTAAAGATGCATCATCATTTTCAAATACCTCTGTTTTCAAATACCATTTTCAATGATAATAACCCTGTTTGATCATCGATAAACATTAACTGTTATTTTTCTATTTAACTTTATATCTGTCTATCTATATGGATACAATATGCATCACATGACTAAACATACATCATTAGTTTCGAATACCTGTTTTCACAGTTCAAACTATAATGCAAAAATGGCTTTTTAAAATTTATCCACTTGGGCGAGTGTCTTCAAAAAGCTAATCGTGGGACAAAAACAGGTCTCGGTGTGGACGGAAAGCCAAAATATGTGTAGATGTAGGCTAAATGAGCGGTAGGCGAAACCCATTAAAGAGTGTTTGTAATGCTGTAGGATCTGTTTTCAGTGCGTTTCTGGTGTCGAACTGCTGTTGGTTCATCAGGACGGTCCTCCGTTCATGCTGGGGCCGAGCAGAAGGTGCTCCTCAACGTATCCTGATCCATCTGTTCCTCCAATCTGGAGGTGTCCAGTGGTAGTCTCTCGCTCCATCCCATTGTGCCATCTGGAGCGAGAGATCCTCAGGGAAACCCAGACCTGACTGGGTGTGTGTGTCCAGATGGCAGCTACATCATGATGATCTGAACGGTCTCAAATGTTACAGAGAGAGAACGCATCAGTCATTGTGATGATCTTGTGTCGATTCAGCTTTATTTCTATAGCGCTTTATACAATGCAACAAACGGGGAAATAACAGAATCAAATATGAGACAAATTCCAGCGTCTTGATTAATCAGTGTTTTTCTCAGTGTTATATCATCAAATGCTCGTCTCATCTCGTTTTTGACAGTGTGTGTGCAGCCGCTGGTCATCTGAGGACAGCGTTTAACCGCTCGTCCTCTCTGAATGGAGGAGTGATTAGCACATTGAGCGAACGCGGTCATTTCCAGCCCATCTGAAGTCTTTTGTGTCGAGTGTTCAGAGCAGGAGCTGTAAGAGATGCCAGACAATAGCTGGAGCTGCAGATTACCTGCTCACTTCTCATTCTAATGAAATCACCGCTGCTGCTCATTTCCCATCATTCACTCTGTCTGACAGGCAGCTACGGGCGTCATGTTCTCCCACTGAGCCGGTCGAGAGAGATCCCATAGGAAAGAAAAATGTCACCATAAAATCGAAACTGACAATTCTTGTTTTTAATGGAATATTGCAGTTTATTATGAACGATTTATCCATGCACATTATTATTTGTTTAAATTCATGGTTGTCATAACATTGAATCAGAATAACTTCCCATCCCTCTTACAGCATCTCTTCTCTTCTCTGATGATGAGGGCGGGGCAACCTGTCACTCACATGAGATCCACCAATAGAAAACCACAATCATCCAATCAATTCTCTATGGACAAAATCAAGCTTTTATTGTCTCTTCATTCAGCAAACGCATTTATACATTTAGACAAAACCTAATTTCAATGCTAATGCAGTATTTAAATTAAAACCTCACCTACACTTTAATTTGTTTTTTTTTTAAAGAAGTCTCTTCTGCTCTCCAAAGCTGCATTTATTTGATCAAAAATACATTAAAATTGTGAAATATTATTACAATCTAAAACAGCAATATATTGTAATATTGGAAGCGTAGGATCTCAGTTTCTCACTGCTAGCCTTAAGAAAATTGCATTTAAACCATGATTTAATTTCAGATAAACAAGCAAAAAGAGAGGAAGGTGATAGTGTTGAATTAGGCTATAAAGACAGGTAGGTGTCATCAGCATAACAATGAAAATTGAAATGTGACTTAAAGGTAAAAATAAATAATAAACAGAAGCGGGCCCAAAACCGAGCCCTGAGGCACGCCACTAGTAATCTGAGATGTCAGCTGTTTTCACGGTTGCAAAAATGGCTTTTTCAAATTCATCCACTTGGGACAGTGTCTTCAATAAGCTAATTTTCTGTTTTCGGGTGACTGAAGGTGGTTTCAAACTCCTGTTCAGGACAGATATTTTAAATCAGCTGTTTTCTATGTGAATATATTGTAAAATGTAATTTATTCCTGTGAATTTTCAGCATCATTAATCCAGTCTTCAGTGTCAAAATATTGAAATGACAAATATGTGTGCAGAGCATGTGTATTAATGGCAAATAAACCCTGAAACTTTGTCCCAATAAGACAAATAACTGCTTCTGTTGCTCAACCCAGTGAACTGTTGTTCTGAAATCAGTCCCTGTGTGAATCTGGGGCGGTCATGGAGCGTTGGTTTCTCCTCAGAGAACAATAAAGACATGTGGAGGGTGTAGATTGTGGCAGAAGGAATGTTTGACCCGATGGTCCCAGTGCATTCTGGGTGGCTCAGAGATGCCTGTGGTCAGGAGAACCGCGTCTGGCCTGCGAGGCGATTCCCTTAAGAGGGAGGAATGAGGACGATTGGGACACTTTGTGTTTGCGCTCATGCAAACAGCAAACGACTCACACTTTCTTTCACAGCTCTCTCTTCTAGGGCACAGATGAGATATATATAACCGCACTCATTCAGGGACGGGCGTTTATTGCACGGACGAAGAACATAATGTTTAAAAGCATATGCATGGTTCAGTTTGTCCTCTTTAATTCTGTTAAACTGAATGTATGAAGCAAACTGTTTGCTGAAAATATCCACAACTGGAATGCATCAAATGCACATGAAGGATGTGTTTTTATTACTTTAATAATAGTAGGTATATATACTGTACATACACACACACACACACACACACTCTAAAAAATGCTGGGTTGAAAATGGAAAAACAATTGGGTTATTTTAAAATGGGTTGTTTTAAACTAGGTGATTGGGCTGTTTTAACCTAGCTATTGGGCTGTTTTAACCCAGCGATTGGGCTGTTTTAACCCAGCGATTGGGCTGTTTTAACCCAGCGAATTGGTTGTTTTAAACTCAGCGTCAACGATTGGGTTGTTTTAACCAAGAGATTGGGTTGTTTTAACCCAGTGATTGGGCTCTTTTAACCCAGCGATTGGGTTATTTTAACCCAGTGATTGGGCTCTTTTAACCCAGCGATTGGGTTGTTTTAACCCAGCTATTGGGCTCTTTTAAACCCAGCGATTGGGCTCTTAACCCAGCGATTGGATTGTTTTAACCCAGCGATTGGGCTTTTTTAAACTTGGTGATTGGGCTGTTTTAACCCAGCGATTGGATTATTTTAAACCCAGCGATTAGGTTGTTTTAACCCAGTGATTGGGCTCTTTTAAACCCAGCGATTGGGCTCTTAACCCAGCGATTAGGTTGTTTTAACCCAGCGATTGGGCTTTTTTAAACTTGGTGATTGGGCTGTTTTAACCCAGCTATTGGGCTGTTTTAACCCAGCTATTGGGCTGTTTTAACCCAGTGATTGGGCTGTTTTAACCCAGTGATTGGGTTGTTTTAAACTTGGCAATTGCGTTGTTTTAACCCAGAGATTGGGTTGTTTTAACCCAGCGATTGGACTCTTTTAACCCTGTGATTGGGCTGTTTTAACCCAGTGATTGGGCTGTTTTAACCCAGCGATTGAGTTGTTTTGACCCATCCGTTGGGTTAAATGTTTGCCCAACATGCTGGCCAGTTTTATTTAAACTATTGTTTAAAAATTACTGTATGTCTGTTTTAAAATGAACACATAATGTTGGAAATTAAAAATCAGACACAATCACTAGAGGCAACAATAATAATCAAAAGGTGAACATTTAACCAGCAATTTAATTAATGTTTATTGTTTAATTATTATTCATTAAACTTATTAATGTTTATTTATTAAACATATTAATAAATGTTAATTTCCAGCATACTTTGGGTTCATTTTAAGCAATAGTTGAGTTAAATAAAATTACTTAGCAGGTTGGGCAACCCAACCACTGGGTTAAATCGACCCATTCACTGGGTTTGTCCATTTTTTTGGTTTGTCCATCACAATAAACTGCTCAGAGTCAGACGCACAACATGCAGACGTCTTTCATATTCACACACACTCGTCCATATCTCCATTTAATTAAGTGTGCAGTCCTACTTTTGATTTATTCATCCAACATTTGCCAAATTTCCGTGACATTCCGTGTTCTACTGTAAATTCCACTTTAATGACTGCTTCGTTCTGTTTTCTGCATGGCTGAAGTCATGGAGCTGTAGTTGTTGTGATGTCTCTGCGAGCGTCTCTATCAGGTCTCTGTTGTGCGAGTTCTCTGGAACACAGCTGGATCGGCTCACGACAAGAGCATTAACAACGTCAAGAGCCAAACAGACACTCGCTCTGAAAATAGTCTGCACGCTTCTCATTAAACTCAACCACTAATGCATTGAGCCGAGGACTAATTAACCTCTGCAGGTTCTGGAGGAGCGAGAGCTTATGTAACAGTTATGAATACTAATACTCTGACATCTCTATTCTAATGGTGGGAAAGTTCAGCTCATGATCCGATTCTTGATGCATCTTAATGTTTTATCAGCACAGATGTCTGGTTAGTTAGGGATGAACTAAATACCACTGAGGGTTTTGTTAACTGAAGTAGTTTGTGTGCAACTGGCTGATGAATGACCAACATTTTGCATACAATTTGTTGTGCATCACATTTATTCACTGTGCATAGAGTTCTTCATGCAGAGTGTTGGATTATGCTTTATCTAGGTGTGTATGTTTCTCATGCATATGCATAATTATTAATAATTAACCCCGTAAAGCCTGAAATATGAAACTGTTTCTTGATCTTTTAGACAAAATACAAAAAAAAAAAGCTAAAAAAAAAAACATGTCTCTCGTGCACATATGCAATATGAAATAGAGCATCTCTTTTCATACGCCCGTTATCATCCCATTAGACACGGCACACGTTTCGCGCAGCGGGAGTCTATTATACCAGTGACTTCCTTCAGATCCGACTCACGCTGCTCTAATCCCTCTGCTGCAATGATCTGACCTTATCCACGTCCTCAAAAATGAACCGCCTTATTAATCACATAATGAAGTGTTTGTGTGTCACACCGTGTGTGTGTGTGTGTGCGCCAGGGAAGATAATATATGTTCGTTTATGGGCAGGAAAACGTTTAGATCCTCTTAAAGTGAATTATATGATCCATACACTCTAAAAATGCTGGGTTGAAAATGGACAAACCCAGCGATTGTGTAGTTTTAACCCAATAAATGGGATGTTTTAACCCAGCGGCTGGGTTAAATGTTTGCCCAAGCTGCTAGGTAGTTTTATTTAACTCGACTATTGTTTAAACACACCATTTAAATGTTGTATGAACATTTAACCCAACCGCTGGAAAACAACCCAATTGCTGGATTTGTCCATTTTCAATCCAACTTGGTTTGTTTTTAACCCAGCATTTTTTAGAGCACACAGAGCAGGATATTTTCCTGGATTACAAGAACGGTAATGAAAATAATTTGATTTTAATATTTTATTGGGCTCTCTAGAAATCAGTATTGGTAAAAGTTTAAAACTAATGTTATGTTTTGTCACCACTAATTCAAAGTTTAACCTGTTAACATATAGTGGAGACATTTTTTTTAATTTTATTTTTACTGGATACACTGTTAAAAAAAAAAAGACTTTTCAAAGTTGTAAATAAAACAAAGATTACTGAAGTACATTTTACAAGAAAACCCAATTTCTTCTTTAAAATTTCATAATTAATTTAGTGTGTTAAAATCAATTTATTTGTTATTGTTACATCTTTCCTGTTTTTTTGTTTCTTGGGTTTGATATGTGGACTTTTAATTTGAAGTGTACTCTTGTTCCCATTGTTTCTGCCGTTAACTTCCTGTTTGGTTCTTATTTCCCTGGCTGCCTTTTTTGTTTCTATAGTTACCCTCATTAGTTTCCATAGTGAGTCATTGTTCACACCTGTTCCTCGTTAGCCCCTTGTTTCCCTGTTTTTTGTGGGTTGTTGTCTTTGCATGTTTGTAAAGCTGTTGTGTTCTTGTTCCCCATTTGCATTATCTTGTTTATATCATGATATAGTTAAGCAATATCACAAGCAATGAGTGCAAGTGCTGTTTTTGTCCAGAATATCATGAGTGCAAATGTGATTTTATACAGCAGTTCAATAAATGAGAAGTTGTTATTTTAGACAGTATTTGCTGCTGTTGCTCAATTTTGCCAATGAAAATATTGCCTATAAAGCCAGAGCAGAACTGCTGTGCATCTCCGAGCAACACAGCGGTGTTTCATTTCTGAATGAATCCATGTTTTGAGCAAATCAATCGGGTGAATGATTCAATGACTCATTCATAAAGAGAGCCATTTACTTCATTCCTGAATGAATCAGCTGTTTGAACGAATTGAATGAATGAATGAATGATTCAAGGACTTACTATTTTTTTTTTTTTTTTAGACATTTACCACCACCTACTGGCAGTTTTAGAGTATCATTGCATTAAAAAAAATAATTTCACATTTATTAATAAAAAAAAAAAAACAACGGTATAGTTCACCCAAAAATTAAAATTCTGTCATGATTTGCTCACCCTCATGACTGTCGAATCCTAAATGTTGAATCAAATAATATATTTTCTACTTTTAGCTACTTTTCTGTAATATTTGATGCTTTTTTAAACTCAATAATGACTTTAAATAAACTTTTGGGGGTTATTTCTCAGCCAAAGTTGATGTGTGCTTAATTTGCGATTTATTTAGATTAATTAATCGTTTAATTAATTCGATTAAAAATTTTAATCACTTGACAGCCCTATTTCAAAGTTATCTGGTTTTTAAAAATGTTCTCAAAACGTTAGCGCAAAAACATTTATACACCGTTCATGGAATTTTTTTTAACCTGAAATGTTACTAGTTTCGGAATGTTCAGAGAACATTAAAAAGTAACATTCTCGTAATGTTTGTTTGCAAAATGATCAAATGGAATATTTCCTCAACGATCGCAAAACCAAGAAAAATGTTTTTTTGAACATACAGAGAAACATTTAAATAACATTTTTATATATTGGCAAAACATATTTTTGTTAGCTGGAATTTCTCAAAGCAGCATCAGAGGACGGACGGGTGATCTTGAACAGGTCTGAACTCGTGTGACACATGAGGAATGGGCTGCAGTGCTTCACCTGTAACGGGCTGCATTGTGTGTGTAGTTTCCTCTGTCTTCGACATCCGTCTGAATCCTGGGCAAGACGCTACACGTCCGAGGAGTGTTAAACGATCTTCCCGCCTCACCGATCCATATCAAAGAACAGGAGCACACACAAAAACTCCTCTGCCTGATCTCAGAACAGGTGTGTTTTTCTTCAGTCTGAGCAGCGGGAGAGTTTAGGGTTAATTCAGTCTGACATACTGAAACTAAAGTCCACAGGGCTTATAAACGCAATGTTTTGTTTTTAAATATATTGAGTCACTGCAGGTTTCAGTGCAGCTTCAAAGAGCTCTACATGATCCCAGACGAGGAATAAGAGTCTAGAGAAACCATCTGCATTTTCCTAAAAAAAAAAGAAAAAAAAAAAAATACACTTTTGAACCACAAATGCTCATCTTGCACTGCTTTGTGATGCTCCACACATTACGTAATCACGTTGGAAAGGTCACCTGTGACGTAGGCAGAGGAACATTTGTTCTTGTTTGAGAAGCCGTTTCACTCGATATATGTCACAATAGGGAAGGAAAGATGATCGCAACTTCCATTTCATGCTGACTTTAGGCGTGTTGTTGAGTGATTGAAACAGCTGAGAATAGAGCCGCTCACCCGTCTGTGTCTCACAGGTCTGAATCAGACGCCACTGATCACATGAAGACACGACGTCTCACTCATACGGACTGAGACATATTTAAGCTTTACATTTCACCCATCTTGCATGTTATTTGTGCGTCTGACCCACTTCTATTTTATTTACATGCATGAACAGAGAGAGAGAGCTTTCATTGTGAAGATAACTTACAGAATTTGGGGTTGGTTTGTTTTTCATCTTTTACGTTTTATTTAATTACACTACTATTCAAATGTTTGGAATAATCACAATTGTTTAATGTTTTTGAATATTCTTCTGCTCACCAAGGCTTATTTATCTGATCAAAAATATAGTAAAAATTGTGAAATATTTTTGCAATTTAAAATAGCTGTTTTCTATGTGAATATACAGTAAAGTGTAATTTATATCCAGTGATCAAAGCTGAATTTTCAGCATCATTACTCCAGTCTTCAGTGTCACATGATCCTTCAGAAATCATTCTGATATGATGATTTGCTGCTCAAGAAAAATGTTGAAAACATTTTTATTTTTTCAGAATTCTTTGATGAATAGAAAGTTTTTTTTTTTAAACTTATTTGAAATCTTTGAAAATTGGAATCTTTTGTAACATTATAAATGTCTTTACTGCCACTTTTGATTAATTCAACGTGTCCTTGATAACTAAAACTATTAATTTATTTAAAAATAATATAAAATATATAATCTTAGTGACCCCAAACGTTTGAATGATGTGCATTAGTCTTAAATAAATAACTCATGTAAGTTCTGTCATCATTCACTGACCCTCATGCCCTTTTGTTTTAATATGGTTTAAATATTGTTTTCCAGCTGCATTGAAAGTGAATTCTTTACTAGTTCCATTATAATTCACAAGCTTTTGATTCAATGCCATTCTTGTTTTTATGCATTGGTCTATATTTAAGTTATAATCTTCTTTGCTTACATATGAAAGCTGTAAATGCCTGTTTCAGACTGATGTCTGTCTGAACCGTTCATTAACAGACTGTTTTCAGGAGCGTCTACAGCACACGCAACAGAAACATGATCTTCTCCGTCGCAGTGATCGAGTGTCGTTCGTTCTTCACATCAACATGCTGCAGTGAATCAGGAGTTAAAGATGCTAACAGTGTAAAGATCTCTGTCTGATGAATGAATCAGCAGGGTTGATGAGGAGCCGCGGGGACGACAGACACTGGCTGTCCTGATCCCTACAGGAAGCTGGAAGAGAGCCGGATCTCTACATCACTCCAGCCAAAACTGTGCTGAACATGCAGGAGCGGCCAAAAGAGATGTTTGCTTGTAATGACCCTACAAGTTCAATTAAACCATTAAAATATGAGGATTTTAAATAGCCTAGTTATATGTCGGAAGAGAAAAAGTCCAAATTTGATTAATCTGACAAGATTATTTGGCAAAACAATCAAGCTACAGGTTTAATTTTACTATGGAAAAAAAAAATGCATATAAAAACAAAAAGCTGAGAGGAAAAAACAAACATTAACTACAGCATAAGTTATTAATATCTGGTTAGTTCTCTCTGTTTTTGCACGTGTTCATAATTTCGTTGTATAAAAATGATGTCGGCACAATTTGTCATGTTTCATAGCGTTATTATTATCACAAATAAAACAATCGACTCCAAGCACAACTACAATATGACTACAAAATCTTGAAGATGTGAATTTCACTAGGCTGGACGTCACTTTTATCCAAGGCTGTATGTGTTAAAAATGTGGGATTATAGAGATATTTCTCTTTTTGCTTTGTATTTCCATTTATTAATTTCGCAGATGCTTTTATCCAAAGTAACTTAAAAAAAAAAAAAATGGGTATATAAGTGATTCATCTTTAACATCAGAAGTGCTAATTGTGTTTTTATTTGAACAAATTTAATATAAAAGCTATTTTCACTCAGAAATTGCTAGTAAATTGCCGTTACAAAGAAATGGCATGTTGAATTAAAAAGTAGGAAAACTGAAATGGTATTTTCTTGTAAAATATACTCCAATAATCTATTTTACAGTGCATTTTTTATTTGAACCAATCAGTCACTGTGGTCAAATAAATTCAAAATGTTTCATTTAAGAAAGTAAGCTCAAATAATCAAGGCATATTTTCACTATTTTTTACTCTAAATGAACACTAGAATAATCATATTTGATCATTTTCATTCATATGCACCAATATAACAATAGTCACATTCATACACCGCAATATTTACATGCAGATATTTATGAAAAATGACTGCTAAGTGATTGACAGAAACTCTTTGACTGCTGTCTTCTAAGGTAGCGTCTTGATTCTAGTGTCTGATTTGCAGTGCACTATATAGGCAGTAATCTAGTCTGGTTCAGCAGGTTCAGGGCTGCTCTCAGAAGGACACGTGTGTTTTTCTTCAGGCTACAGAGCGTGTGGACCGATACAGATCTACATCAGCTGATAATCTGTAACAGGCTGCAGATGAAAACAGATCTTCTGCACATGTTTTTTAATGTTTGATTAAAATCAAATCAAACCTGTCCGCACCTGTGCTCTCGTCATGAGTTGTGTCTGAGTCTGAATGCAACATCTCTGTAACTCGATCAGATTCAGATCCACATTAAACACACATACAGCACAAAAATGACTCTGAGTCGGCTCTAATGAATCATTCACGTGAGATTAACATCGGAGGCTTGAATCCTCGGAGTCCGTTCAGAGAGAGTGGCGACAGAGATCCGCTGGCAGGATGTCAGGGAAGGTTTCAGTGGCAGATAAAGCATGTGTTGTCAGGAAGCTCCCGCTCCATAACGCTTCACCCACTGACTCTGTTAATTGATCACAGTGTGAAGCTCATTTCCTGTTTCCTTCAGTGGCACGAGCAGGACAACACATCAACAACATCACACACTTCTGCTCTATTACAGCTGGAGCCGAGCAACCTCATGAATATTCATGATATGGCCATTAATTAAGCGACGTCATGAATATTGTAACATTAATTTCGTGAAGTTCGTTCATCTAGTTTCATGAGAGCGTTTAGACGGAGATGATTTAATAGAGTCTCTCGTTTAAACTTTGAACATTTGAGTGATGATGTGAATGAATTATTGAATCAGAGTTTTCATTCACTGACTTTAACAAAAGTCTCTTATCTGTTACTTTTTAGGTCAATATTGCTGTTCATGACTATGAATTGTTATAGGTGGTACATATAAATAAAAATGAATAAATATTTAATAACTAATTAAATGATTAATGAAAAAAAAGATAAAATATGAAATGTGCATAGAATTGAATACATATGAAATATTTAATTATTAATGAAATGATTGATTAAAAATTATTAAATATGAAATGTTGGTGCATAAATGAAAATGAATAAACTAAAATATTTAATGAATAATGAAAAAAAAGGATTGAATATGAAATATTGGTGCATACAAATAAAACTAATTAAAGGTGAAATATTGACACATAAATGAACATGATAAAATATGAAATATTTAATGATTAATTTAAATGACTAATAAAATGATTAAATATGAAATATCTAATGATTAATGAAATGATTAATGAAAAAAATATTTATTGATTAATGAACATGATAAAATATGAAATATTTAATGATTAATTTAAATGACTAATAAAAATGATTAAATATGAAATATCTAATGATTAATGAAATGATTAATAAAAAAAATTTATTGATTAATGAACATGATTAAATATGAAATATTTAATGATTAATTTAAATGACTAATAAAATGATTAAATATGAAATATTTAATGATTAATGAAATGATTAATGAAAAAAATATTTATTGATTAATGAACATGATAAAATATGAAATATTTAATGATGAATTAAAATGACTAATAAAAATGATTTAAATATGAAATATCTAATGATTGATAAAATGATTACTGAAAAAATATTAAATATTGATTAATGAATGATGATTAAATGTAAAATATTGGTGCAAATAAATGAAAATGATTGAATATTAAATATTTAATAATTAAATGTTTAATGAAAAATGATTAAATATTGGTGCGTATAAATGAAAATGATTAAATATGTTTATTTCCTTGTTCATTTGGACAAGAATTTTACTTTATTTAATTAATTTCAGAGCAAATGCATGAAAACACAGAAGTTTGAGGTTGGTAAAAACTTTTTTTTAAATGTTTTTGAGTCTCTTTTGGCTGCATTTATTTAATTAAAATACAGTAAAAATTGTGAAATATTATTATTATATATTAAATATGTTTTCTATGTGAATATACAGTAAAGTGTAATTTATATCCAGTGATCAAAGCTGAATTTTCAGCATCATTACTCCAGTCTTCAGTGTCACATGATCCTTCAGAAATCATTCTAATATGATGATTTGCTGCTCAAGAAATATTAATGATTATTATCAATGTTGAAAACAGTTCATATTTTTGTGCAAACCGTGATTCATTTTATTTTTCGTGATTCTTTAATGAATATAAAGTTCAAAAGAACAGCATTTATTTGAAATAGAATCTTTAGTAACATTATAAATGACTTCACTGTCACTTCTGATCAGTTTAATGCATCCTTGATGAGGTAAAAAAAAAAAAAACGATAGTGTACATATTGAATATAAATTTTTTCTCTGAAGCTCTATCATCTGCCCCTCATTACATCTTATTTCTGTGATATGTTTTGAAGTTTTTCTGTTTGATTTGGGTTCATATCATCTTCTTGCCTCTGAATATTTTCCATATTTGCCGACCGGTCATCTGCTCCAGAGAGCCTTTGTTCACAGACACATCATAGAGGAGGTTATTAATAATGGATGAGCTCTGTGAAAACACGGAGTCTGATAAAGCAGCCGCAGCTCTTCATCAGTGTGTGTGTGTGTGTGAGTGAGTCGTTCAGCGCTGAAGACACTGTCGTTGACTCACGTCTCTGATTCACTGATGAATCAACTTCAGTTTCATGGGAATCGTGAGCTTCTGTGGTCTGGAAGTCTAAGACAAACAGAATGACTGATCATAAACTTTACTCTGATGTTTCACACACAAACACAGAATCAAAGCTTCTCGTAGATGCAGTGCTCTTTATCTGGAGGTTTTGATATTTGATCAAATATTTGCGTCGTCGTTTTTCCACATATTACTGAGAACTTTTGACCCACACAAATATTTACCTTATTTTTAACATATAAAAGAGCAGATTTGGCTATTTTTAACTTGATTGTGCAAGATTTCTGGTTTCAGACGCTTCCATTTATTTTAGCTGTCGTGCTTACTTGTTATCATATAATTTTAATTTAATTTAATATTTTAATCATAAACACCTTGGTTTGTAACACAAACAGTTTTACCATTTTCTGCACTGTTATTCTTCCAGTTATTTACTCACTAATGAATAGACGTTTGGCACAAGAAATTGCTTGTTTCTGCATTGCAAAATAATGACAGACATATTTTGTTTTATTAATTAATTAATTTATTTATTTATTCATAAGAATATATAAAACTTTAATTTTATTAAATAAAATTTGTACATTAAATATTAATATTTTATTTCATTTAAAATAATCAAACATTTAAAAAATATATATTTATAAATTATATATAAAAATATTTTAATTAAAATTAAATAATTAAAATGTGAAAAATTAATTAATATATTTTATTTTTTATTTTATATGTATATATAATTTTTTTAAAAATTATTATTTTAAATTATATATATATATATATATATATATATATATATATATATATATATATATATATATATATATATATATATATATATATATATATAAATTTAAAATAACCATTATTTATATATAAAACAGATAAGAAATTATATTCATAAAATATATATACTATTGTATTTAAAATGAAATAATTAAAATGTCAATTGAATATAAATATTTATTTTATTTAAAATAATCAAATATTTTTTTTAAATTATATAAATTATTAAAATATATTAATTAAAATTAAGTAATTAAAAATGTCAATTGAATATAAATATTTAATTTAATATATTTTAATTTAAAATGATCACATTTAAAAAACAAATATAAATATGTATAAATATATATTATAAAATAAATAAAATATTGTGATTAAAATTACATAACTAAAAAATGTAAATTAAATATAAATATTTAATTATAATATTTAATTTTTATATATATATATATATATATATATATATATATATATATATATATATATATATATATATATATATATATATAAAATAATTAAATAAAAATAAAAATAAATAAATAAAATAAATAATTTATATTTTATGTATAATTTATATTATTTTAATTGAAATTAAGTAATTTAAAAATGTCAATTGAATATAAATATTTATTTTAATATATATGATTTTATTTAAAATCACAAATTTAAAAAAAAAAAATATATATATATATTTTTTTTTTTAATTAAATAAATAACAAATTTTATTATTTTTTTATTTTTATTTTATTGAATCATTCTTTCTGTCTAAACTTGTATCACAGTACAGGTAATTTTATATCACACTCACAATAATTTTTAAAATGATTTTTCAATTAACCCCTTTATTATTTTTTTTTTCTGCATCTCTGTATTTTCTTTATTTTTTTTTATTTCTATGACATTCATTTTTGACCGTGAGTACAAGGTGACTTTCTTTAGGACCATTTAACCTTTTCCAATCTTGTCCACAGTTGTTCTGTGTGTGTATGTTTACAAAGCAAGAGCCACACAAATCACCAAGTGTCGTATTATTCCAAAGAAAAAAATCCAAAAATATTTTTTTATGAAGTGCTCCAGAGGAAATAAAACCGAAGAAAGATCCAGCTGACAGTCACTGATATCGCCGTCTCTTCAGTGATGCTACACTGAAACACTTGGAGAGATTTCAGAGCATCTATGGATCACGTGACCTGAGCGAGCGTCTGCTGCTCATGAGGTGTGAGTCGAGGTGTTGACATATAGACATGGCTGTTGGTCATTGCTTTTTATAGTAGTTCTCTTCTAGAAGCTGTCTGTTAAGTGCACTCAGTGAGCTGTTGCTAAGCAATGCGCTGAAGAGCTCTTGATGGATCACCTGCTATAAACTTTACTGTGGTAACAGTGCTGTAAACCTCGAGTGGAGACAGTCGACAGCTTCTGACACAAACTCACAAACGGCATGAATCATGAGGAAAGTGTTTGTGTTTCTGCTTTTAGACTCAAGTCGTACATTATACATCACATGACAGCCAAACAGTTATTTATCTTAGAAAAACAATGCCACTACTATGGAGTGAATTTTGCGCCATAATTAAACAAATCCAGCATTTTGCAAAGAAACACGATCTGCTTTGCAAAGGAAAACTCGACTTGCAAACAAACAGAAAGTGATGTGCAAATACAAAGGTCAGTTTGAGCGAAAACGTATATATGTATTGTGTTTTACAAATATAAATAAATGAGCCTACGTCATATTCCACAAATAAATACAAACCATCCTACAAATGGCATGTAACCTTTGAACAAATACCAATCTAGTGCATAAATACGCACACCTGTCTGTTACGATTGTAAAACACTCTCACAAATGCAGTTGAGCAACTTCCCCTTAAAAAACAGCAGATGGCGCTTTGCTATGGGTAAATTTACGCTAATCTCCCAAGAGAAGCCCTGAAACATGCGTTTATAATTATAATAATAAACAACTTTATTTTATAGCGTCTTTAAAAGTTGCATCTCAAGGCGCTTTACAAGAACATACAAATAAGATACAATGGAATAGGGGAAATAAAAGACATAAACATGCATCAAAACACATTTCAAGACATATATAGTTATATATTAAAGAAAATAATCACGTGCAGAAAATAAGTTTACAGCTGACGAAAATGAGTGGTGAACATGTTTCGGGACTACTTTGTTTGTTTAATTATGGCACAAAATTAACTCCATACACCTGCAAAAACATTGTTTTTTCATGCACTGGTCATGACTAGTGGAAAGAAAACATCCAATAAAGCATGAATGTTTCGCCAATCATTCTTACATATTCGGGTCTTTATCGACCCAGATCTATATCTAACACTGATGGATCTCTACCTGTTGTGATAATATAAAACTCCTCTGATATTAGAGTAACAATTACAGAAGAATAAAATAAATCATACTTTGTTACCGTTTGAGCAGATGTTTTATGCCATCATCACTGTCCTCGTCGGAGCCAATAAATCCCAGTAAATTAAGCAAATAATAGGCTAGTTTTATATTTGAGGTCACGAATATGAGCCCTTTCACGATCTCAAACGTATTCTCAAAACTATTTCATTTTCAACATCTTAAAAATCAATATTTCGATCGCTAACAGCTTCACTAGATTCATCCTTTGACAGTTACAGTCATATTTGATTGCGTTCAGTACTTGCTCTGCAATAATCGCTGAGCCATTTCATGTTTTGCTTATTCTTTCGTTTTCTGTCTGAATGAATCGTCACTTCATCATTGTGTTTCAGACATTGCCACTTTGTGGAATAAAGGTGAATTGCACTTATTCCATCATCAAAGATTAAATTATTGTTGTGCAGAAAAAAATATACATACACTCATACACACCTCGGGTCGTTAGCGACCCTATACAACTTTTGCAAAAAATGAATACAAAAATAGACATTCTTTTATAATTTTATAATCTTTTTCTTATGTTCTTTATAATGAATTGATTGAGGAATACCAAGAAGGTTGATGTCGAAAATGAATGAGGAGGAGAGTAGTGAATGTCGCTTAAGACCCGGGGTATGCATTTAAGGGTTAAGTCTTAATTTTATTGCAATTTGCATCTGTATTTCAATTTCAATACATATCTTTAAAGGAGTTGTATGTAGAATTAAGAAACCCTTGTTATTAGCGACACCGGTGGCCGTTAAGTGAACTGCAGCAGCAACTTACTGCTCGTGCACACGTAATTACGTAATCATGGCAAAGTTATTTTCAGTTCTTTGCTTAAAGTAAAAAGACGTTGGAAATGCCTTTACTGTTAATGAACATCCCAATGCCGTTCACGCTGCTGAAAGCGACGGTTAGATGAATATGTAAATGTGCTGCATGCTTTCCTCTCAGTGACAATATAAACACAACAAAAATGGCAGCAGTTAAATCATCTGACCACAGCGATGTGGATATGTTTGCACCAGCTCTGCGATTCATCATGTCAAAAAATGAGGTAGGAATTAAAATTTACACTGTTATGATAGTTTGATTATAACGTTTGAGACTATAGACTATATAGATGTGAGACTATAGTTTGAATTGATCCATGATGTACAGAATGACTCTTTCAGCATCCGTCGTTGATGGAAGAGAGGCTCTCGTCGATCAACCGTCGCATCCTTTTGATTTTCCCAGCAAAAACGTCCTTCACACAAACATCAGTGTAGGCTTTCATAGGGGAAGATCCTGTTTTTTAATGTTTCTTCGCAAGCTGTTCACACAAGCTATAAAAGATTGATTAATAATTTAAAGGCAGTGAGTTTTGAATCAGAAATCTCCACTTCAGCAGCTTTACATTCATCAAACTTTACAGTTTTATTCCTGTCTATATTCTGAAGGTTTGTTTGTACTTTATATCTGATTTATAGAACATTAACACGGTTAAAATATACCTTTTCCTGTCTGTTGACAGTAGATTCCTGAAGTGATAAGAAGAGAAATCCAAAATCCCCTTTGGAAAAACCTTTAAAGGGGACATATCATGAAAATCTGACTTTTTCTGTATTTAAGTGCTATAATCAGGTCCCCGGTGCATCTACCAATCCAGAAAATGTGAAAAAGGACAACCCAGTAACTTTGTTTTGGTAATCCTTTCTCTGCAAGCGTGAAAAACAAGCCACTCAGATTTCACTCCCCTGGTGCCATAGGAAGGGGATCTTATTATAATATCACTGTTAATCTGCAAGTTTCCACCCACAGCGCCGGCATTTTGTTTTCGCAAGTGAAAACACCATGGCAAAAGTTTGCACATACAGGTTTTGCACAAAAGATGAACATGACGGCACATGCTAGAGGATGAGTTGAATCAACTCCACAGCAACTACATCAATTTATCCACTAACCATTCAGAAACGTCTAAAAGTTGTAACTTCTTCCTGAGTCTCTCCATCAGTGTCGGTTTGAACAATGTAAGGCTGAACACTTTCCTCATTTTGGCTGCGTGAGATTCTCCAGCTTTGTTTTTGAGCTGTTAAAGCTCCGCCCTCTTCTGGAAAGCGGAGCTCATTTGCATTTAAAGGGACACACACAAAAACGATGTGTTTTTGCTCACACCCAAATTTGACAAGATATAATAAATAATCTGTAGGGGATTTTGAGCTGAAACTTCACAGACACATTCTGGAGACACCAGAGACTGATATTACATCTTGTAAAAGGCGCATTAGTGCATTAATTATGAAACAATGAGACCATATGCTCATGTCATGGGTGTTTTGGTTTTGTGTTCACCTTTATGATTTCATGTCTTGATTCATGTTGCTTGTTTGTGTTTTGCTTCCCTTGCTCCTCTTGTTTTCCCTCAGTCTATGTGTCATTTTCTCATTGGTTGTTTATGGTCATGTGGTTTTCAGTTCTGTTCTTTCATTGGTTCTCTTGTTCCTTGTGTCACCTTCCCATTGGTTGTTCTAGTCACGTGTTCCCCATCTTCTTTGGTCATGTATTGTAAATGTAACCTGCTGTCGTTGAGTCATTCAAGTCAAGTCTGTTCATGTTCAGTTCAAGTGTTGTTTTGTTTGCTTGTTCACTTTGTTAAAATAAAAAGCACTTGGGTTCTCACTACGCTCGCCTCCAGTGGACTCCTGTTACAGCTCATGACATGTATTTGTTTTTGAATAATAAACTGTGCTGTTTTGAATGATAAAACTATATAGTTTAGAGCCTGGAAATATTTTTCATTATTTATGTTGTTCTATTTTTCAGAATGAAACAAATCTATGATTTTATTTTTATTATAAAGTTAAAGATTATGATTGTATGTTAAAGTGAGACACATGATTTGTTTGCCATATTAGCTGATATTTAACAGAACTAAAGCAAATGCATAGCAGCAGGTGCATCTAATGAGAGCGTCATGAATAAACCAACAGAGCAGATGACAGACAGATTCATATATGAACATTCAGCGTAGGCCGACTTGAATGACTCTGATGAGTTGTTGTTTTTTTGTCTACAAACGAAGAGACAGATTTTTTTACTACTATTATTTAGTGTATTTAACTGTTGTGTGTGTAATGTTTTTCTACACTGAAAAAAAAAAATATATATATTATTTTTGTCTTGTTTTCCTGTACAAATATTTAAACATTGTTAAATCAAGATACATTTACGGGAGAAGTAAAATAAGTCTTATTTTTTGAAAAATGTTTCAAAATTAGTTTATGCTTAAAACAAGAAAAGAATAGCCATTTTCTTTTTGAATTATGTGTATTTTTCTGACCTCATTGGCAGATATTGAAGCTCATTTCATTTTTATACATTTTCCAGAAAAAAACTAGACTTAATATCTTCAGTCATTTCGTTTCTCCAGTAAATGTATCTTGATTTAAGAATGTTTAGATGTTTGTACTGGAAAACAAGACAGAAACACTGAGGAAGAACATCATTTTGGCAGTGTAAAAATCATTGTGGTTGCATATTTTTGATCTTAATCAGTGAATTATATTTTTTCCGAATAAAATCTTTGTGCATTTTATCATAAATTGAAGATGTTTTTAATTAGACGCACAATTTCACAACATCCTCCTTGGACAACAATCCAAAACAAGCTTGCACAACAGTGCGGACAGTAATCCAAAAGCAGTTTCTGTTGTGGTCGGAAGCCGAGCGAAAGCTGCCAGGAGCCGCAGTCGGAGCCGGCGTGTCTCTCTCAGCAGAGCCGAGCACATTAAACCACACCGGGTTGTGTGGATGTGTAATGAGACGACAGCGACAGGGACGATTAGAGCGACATCTTCTTCTTCCACAATTAAGAAATGAGTGTTGTGTTTCCGTTTGTTTTCTTGTGTTTGCACACTGGATTGTTTTGACTCGTGTTTGTGTGTTTGAGAGTGAACCCGAACCCAGATTCATGAATAATGCAGCAGCCAGCTGGTGCTTCTCTCAGGAGACGCTCGCGCCGTTCCCTCGCGCACACAGACCTGAGGCGCGCGGTTTGAGTGTTAACAGGTCCGTCTGTCTGTTTCATGCGGTCTTGACTGTGGTTTGAATCAAGCGTTTGGTGTTATAGTGATGATGAGGATGACATTTGTGAGAAACTCAGATTTTATAGCCGCTGAGACACTGGCGAGGTTTGTTTAGTTAATTGTCGTCTGCTTTATTAACTCTCACCCCCCGTATACAGAAAACAACATGAATGTTCATTTGCACACCATCAGATTTAATGACTTCAGCAATACAGCAATACTTCTATAATGTGATGTGAAGCATTTCTGAGTGTAACAGAATTACCAATGAATGAAAATGAGAAGACTAAATACCCTAAGCTGCTCAGGCTGGTTTTAGCTGGATTTTTCAGCAGGGGTCTGTCTGTCTGTGTACCTACCCATCTGTCTACCTACCTGTCTGTCTATCTACCTACTTGTCTGTCTACCTGTCTGTCTACCTGTCTGTCTGTCTATTTACCTGTCTGTCTACCTGTCTGTCTGTCTATTTACCTGTCTGTCTATTTACCTGTCTGTCTATTTACCTGTCTGTCTGTCTATTTACCTGTCTGTCTATTTACCTGTCTGTATGTCTGTCTACCTGTCTGTCTGTCTATTTACCTGTCTGTCTATTTACCTGTCTGTCTATTTACCTGTCTGTATGTCTGTCTACCTGTCTGTCTGTCTGTCTGTCTACCTGTCTGTCTGTCTATCTATTTACTTGTCTGTCTACCTGTCTGTCTGTCTGTCTGTCTACCTGTCTGTCTGTCTATTTACTTGTCTGTTTACCTGTCTGTATGTCTGTCTACCTGTCTGTCTGTCTGTCTAACTGTCTGTCTGTCTACCTGTCTGTCTGTCTATTTACCTGTCTGTCTATCTACTTGTCTGTCTACCTACCTGTCTGTCTGTCTGTCTGTCTACCTGTCTGTCTGTCTATTTACTTGTCTGTCTACCTGTCTGTATGTCTGTCTACCTGTCTGTCTGTCTAACTGTCTGTCTGTCTACCTGTCTGTCTGTCTATTTACCTGTCTGTCTATCTACTTGTCTGTCTACCTACCTGTCTGTCTGTCTGTCTATTTACCTGTCTGTCTATTTACCTGTCTGTATGTCTGTCTACCTGTCTGTCTGTCTGTCTGTCTACCTGTCTGTCTGTCTATTTACTTGTCTGTCTACCTGTCTGTCTGTCTGTCTACCTGTCTGTCTGTCTATTTACTTGTCTACCTGTCTGTATGTCTGTCTACCTGTCTGTCTGTCTAACTGTCTGTCTGTCTACCTGTCTGTCTGTCTATTTACTTGTCTGTCTATCTACTTGTCTGTCTGTCTACCTATCTGTCTGTCTGTCTGTCTGTCTACCTGTCTGTCTAACTGTCTGTCTGTCTACCTGTCTGTCTGTCTATTTACCTGTCTGTCTATCTACTTGTCTGTCTACCTACCTGTCTGTCTGTCTGTCTGTCTGTCTACCTGTCTGTCTGTCTATTTACTTGTCTACCTGTCTGTATGTCTGTCTACCTGTCTGTATGTCTGTCTACCTGTCTGTCTGTCTACCTGTCTGTCTGTCTACCTGTCTGTCTGTCTACCTGTCTGTCTGTCTAACTGTCTGTCTGTCTATTTACCTGTCTGTCTATCTACTTGTCTGTCTACCTACCTGTCTGTCTGTCTGTCTGTCTACCTGTCTGTCTATTTACCTGTCTGTATGTCTGTCTACCTGTCTGTCTGTCTATTTACCTGTCTGTCTACCTGTCTGTCTGTCTATTTACTTGTCTGTCTACCTGTCTGTCTGTCTATTTACTTGTCTGTCTACCTGTCTGTCTACCTACCTGTCTGTCTGTCTATCTGCCTGTCTGTCTACCTGTCTCTGTCTACCTACCTTTCTGTCTATCTACCTACTTGTCTGTCTATCTACCTGTCTGTCTATCTACTTGTCTGTCTACCTACCTGTCTGTCTGTCTGTCTGTCTGTCTACCTGTCTGTCTATTTACCTGTCTGTATGTCTGTCTACCTGTCTGTCTGTCTGTCTGTCTATTTACCTGTCTGTCTGTCTGTCTACCTGTCTGTCTGTCTATTTACTTGTCTGTCTACCTGTCTGTCTGTCTGTCTGTCTACCTGTCTGTCTGTCTATTTACCTGTCTGTCTGTCTAACTGTCTGTCTGTCTATTTACCTGTCTGTCTGTCTATTTACCTGTCTGTCTGTCTGTCTACCTGTCTGTCTGTCTATTTACCTGTCTGTCTATCTACTTGTCTGTCTACCTACCTGTCTGTCTGTCTGTCTGTCTACCTGTCTCTGTCTACCTACCTTTCTGTCTATCTACCTACTTGTCTGTCTATCTACCTGTCTGTCTGTCTGTCTGTCTACCTGTCTGTCTATTTACCTGTCTGTATGTCTGTCTACCTGTCTGTCTGTCTGTCTGTCTATTTACCTGTCTGTCTGTCTGTCTACCTGTCTGTCTGTCTATTTACTTGTCTGTCTACCTGTCTGTCTGTCTGTCTGTCTGTCTACCTGTCTGTCTGTCTGTCTACCTGTCTGTCTGTCTATTTACCTGTCTGTCTGTCTAACTGTCTGTCTGTCTATTTACCTGTCTGTCTGTCTATTTACCTGTCTGTCTGTCTGTCTGTCTGTCTATTTACCTGTCTGTCTGTCTATTTACCTGTCTGTCTGTCTGTCTACCTGTCTGTCTGTCTATTTACCTGTCTGTCTATCTACTTGTCTGTCTACCTACCTGTCTGTCTGTCTGTCTGTCTGTCTACCTGTCTGTCTATTTACCTGTCTGTATGTCTGTCTACCTGTCTGTCTGTCTATTTACCTGTCTGTCTACCTGTCTGTCTGTCTATTTACTTGTCTGTCTACCTGTCTGTCTGTCTATTTACTTGTCTGTCTACCTGTCTGTCTACCTACCTGTCTGTCTGTCTATCTACCTGTCTGTCTACCTGTCTCTGTCTACCTACCTTTCTGTCTATCTACCTACTTGTCTGTCTATCTACCTGTCTGTCTATTTACTTGTCTGTCTATCTACCTGTCCGTCTACCTGTCTGTCTGTCTATTTACCTGTATGTCTATCTACCTGTCTGTCTACCTGTCTATCTACCTACTTGTCTGTCTATCTACCTGTCTGTCTATTTACTTGTCTGTCTATCTACCTGTCTATTTACCTGTCTGTCTGTCTATTTACCTGTCTGTCTGTCTGTCTACCTGTCTGTCTGTCTATTTACCTGTCTGTCTATCTACTTGTCTGTCTACCTACCTGTCTGTCTGTCTGTCTACCTGTCTGTCTATTTACCTGTCTGTATGTCTGTCTACCTGTCTGTCTGTCTATTTACCTGTCTGTCTACCTGTCTGTCTGTCTATTTACTTGTCTGTCTACCTGTCTGTCTGTCTATTTACTTGTCTGTCTACCTGTCTGTCTACCTACCTGTCTGTCTGTCTATCTACCTGTCTGTCTACCTGTCTCTGTCTACCTACCTTTCTGTCTATCTACCTACTTGTCTGTCTATCTACCTGTCTGTCTATTTACTTGTCTGTCTATCTACCTGTCCGTCTACCTGTCTGTCTGTCTATTTACCTGTATGTCTATCTACCTGTCTGTCTACCTGTCTATCTACCTACTTGTCTGTCTAGCTACCTGTCTGTCTATTTACTTGTCTGTCTATCTACCTGTCCGTCTACCTGTCTGTCTGTCTATTTACCTGTATGTCTATCTACCTGTCTGTCTACCTGTCTATCTGTCTACCTACCTGTTTGTCTAGCTACCTGTCTATTTACCTGTCTGTCTACCCATCTGTATGTCTATCTACCCGTCTATCTACCTCTCTGTCTGTTTACCTGTCTATCTACCTGTCTGTCTGCCCATCTATCTAACCATTTGTCTGTCTACCCGTCTTTCTGCTTTTCTGTCTATCTGTCTATAAACTAGCATGGTATCCATCTGAAATATGCTATAATACGTATCTGTAACCACAGCAAAACTCTAGCAATCACCCCAAGTACCCTAGTAACCATATAGCAACACCCTAACAACCACCCAGAATATCCTAGCAACTGCTTAGCAAACGATGAGTTTTCCAAATTTTGAGCTTTTAAAAATCAATCAAACTTAAAACCTTTATTTAAGTTTAATCTCTCTCTCTTTTTTACTGGCTTTTTGGTTGAAGTTGTTTTTTACATTCTCACAGAGAATATCATTTGATGGAGAAACACTGTGAAGTGGTTGTTTTGGCTGTGTGATTCAGTAGTACTACAGTAGTTCCAGCACATCTTCTGGCTCAGGTAGACAGTCGTAAGTCACTTTAGTGTTTCTCTAGATTATTCTGAGGCGTGAGGAACACATTTCTGTCTGATCGCTGCCAGAAAAACACACCTGTTTGGCCTGATCCAGGGATAATTGTTTTAGCAGAAGTTTGGTTCAGCGCTCTGTACTTATCTAGATCGCAGGTTCTCGACTCAAGGCCAACACCACAATGATTTATCATGCAAAATGGCACTTAAAAGTTGATAAATCTGTTTATTTTACTGTCCTAACATACATGAACATATTATTTATTGCATTTTATTACTTATTTAGCACCGTTTGGTTCAGGACGCCGCGATTGAGAGCCACTGATCACGTCTGATCAGATTTATGGAGGGTTTCTCATTGTGTAATTGTGAACAGCATCATCATTTGTCATCTTCTCGTCGTCTGACCTTCAGTATTACAACATGTTGGCTTGAACAAGAAGAATGGGCTCCATTTTTCCTCCCATTGTGTGTGGCGGCTAGTCAATCCTCTCCGTTATGTTGGAAGTGACAGGTTATCGATTCACCTGAAAGCCACTGCTGGAGACTGAAGGATGTTTCAGTGCTGCAGAACTTCAGGAAGCAAAGACAAACAAAATGAGATCCTTTAGTGAAGTAACAGCATTCAGTGTGTAGAATGACACTCACATTACCCATGAGGCCGTTTATATCAGGAAGATGAGTGACCCGTTCAATGCTAATCCACCGCTCGCTTTAACAGACAAAAGAAACACGTTGTCGGGATGAGATGGCTTGTACGTGCGCTCGCTGATTCTCTGAGGAACTTGTCAGGAAAATAGAGTCTAACGGCACGTTTAAGAGCCAGTAACTCTCAATTAAACGAGCCAACAGGTTGTAATGAAGTGTTGAATTAACAGGCTCCAGGCTAAATATACTCATGTCTTGTTAATTAAACATGAGGCTTCGGCTGGAGAACCACAGCAGAAGCTCATTAATGAACAGGTGTGTATGATCCTTCCTGACGTGACGATCTCGGTGTCTCAACTAAACACATCAGTCGAGTTACTGAAGTTAAAATCACTGAATAGAGCTGTGAAATCTGCTTCTGTAGAGACATGAGTCAACTTCATTAGCAGAAAAGAGTAATCATAATCCTAAAGAGAGATCCACCAATCGGAGAAGACGCTGTTACTATGGAAACAGGAAGCTTGAATGTGTATATGAATATGTGAAGTATGTATGTATGCGTTTGTGTGTGTATATATACATAGAGCACATGCAGTGTTCTCATGGTATATAGACTCTAGATTGTATCTGTTCTGTTTTGTCTGCTGAATAACAGCTCTGTGAGTCTGTGATGGAGGTTTATTTAGGTCAAGGTGATTCGTCTGCATCCGTCTGTATTAATCTAGACCACCTTGTCTGATTTCAATGCAGGTGGGAAGATATTTTCATTTATCAACATGAAAAATTCTGGCAGTATGAGGCTCATTTTGCTGTAATAGATCAGTAATCGGGACTGTTTTACATCAAAACGGATGCAGTAATGTGGATCAGATGGAAGCTCCTTTGATTTGTGTAGGATTATTAAAAAAAATGGCAGCAGTTTATAAAGCACTTTTTGAATAATTTCTATCAGAAACGACTGTATTCATCGCAAGTAGGGCGTGATTAATCGAGTTTTAGTTTCTGTTGTGATTTTTAGCTTCCAATGATTATGAAACAAAATGATTATTTGTGCAATGTAAAGAGTTGGGAAAGAAATTGCATGCGTGTCAGTATGTTGGATCCGTGCATTCGCTCTTAAAGTGACAGCAGCCTAATAAACCTGCTGTGAATCGTGAGAATTTTCCGGTTCTGCCTAATGATTCCGGTTCCGGTTCCATTATAATAATTAACTAATAAAAAATAGTAGTAAGGGAAAAATGCATAACACTCGACTCAAACAGTGCTTTCTGTGTTTATTATTCTTGTAAAAGGAATTTAACAGACTGTTATTCTCATCAAACACTTTACAGTAAGGTTTATTAGTTAACATAAGTTAACTACATTAACATGGACTAATAATGAACTGCATTTCTTCAGCATTTATTAATCTTTGTTAATTTCAGCATTTACTAATCCATTATTAAAATCAAGAGTTGTATTTGTTAACATTAATTAATGCACTGTGACATAACATCAACAAATAGATTATAATCGCTGATGCCCTCTACACTGATTTTAAAATAAAGGTGCCCTAAAAGTTTTTTTTTACAATATGTAATATAAGTCTAAGGTGTCTCCTGAATGTGTCTGTAAAGTTTCAGCTCAAAATACCCCATACATTTATTTTAAATAATTTTTTTAACTGCCTATTTTGGTGCATCATTAACTATGCGCCGATTCAGGCTGCGGCCCCTTTAAATCCTCGTGCTCCCCACCCCGGAGATCGTGACTGCTTTAAACAGCATAAACAAAGTTCACACAGCTAATATAACCCTCAAAATGGATCTTTACAAAGTGTTTGTCATACAGCATCAGATCATGTGAGTATAGTATTTATTTGGATGTTTACATTTGATTCTGAATGAGTTTGATAGTGTTTCGTGGCTAACGGCTAATGCTACACTGTTGGAGAGATTTATAAAGAATGAAGTTGTGTTTATGAATTATACAGACTGCAAGTGTTTAAAAATGAAAATAGCGACGGCTCTTGTCTCTGTGAATACAGTAAGAAACGATGGTAACTTTAACCACATTTAACAGTACATTAGCAACATGCTAACGAAACATTTAGAAAGACAATTTACAAATATCACTAAAAATATCATGATATCATGGATCATGTCAGTTATTATTGCTCCATCTGCCATTTTTCGCTGTTGTTCTTGCTTGCTTACCTAGTCTGATGATTCAGCTGTGCACAGATCCAGACGTTAATACTGGCTGCCCTTGTGTAATGCCTTGAACATGGGCTGGCATATGCAAATATTGGGGGCGTACATATTAATGATCCCGACAGTTACGTAACAGTCGGTGTTATGTTGAGATTCGCCTGTTCTTCTGAGGTCTTTTAAACAAATGAGATTTATATAAGAAGGAGGAAACAATGGAGTTTGAGACTCACTGTATGTCATTTCCATGTACTGATTTTAAAAACATCAATGTCATGATCCCTAATAAAAATAATTTTCCAGCTTTTTAAATGATTTTTATTTTGCACACCCCAACAAAATCCTGCCACTCTTTCTAAAATTATTAATTCTTTTCTAATAAAGCTATTGAAGTCATCTGCTGAACGTTCCCATATTTCTTCATATCGCAAAATATATATCACAGAAAAAGTACATATTGCAAAGTCAGTTTTTTCCAGTATCGTGCAGCCCTAATGTAGTTCCCCGTCACCTCAGTGTGATGCAGTGTTCCCTCACCTGTTGTTTGTTCTGTTTCATTACAGTCCAGTATGTTTTACTCTTCCCGCCGTGGCGCGTCTGATAATTGCGGTCGTGTTGTCGTCGCTTTGGGGCTCGTAGTTGTCATCATTGATAATGTTTCGATGACGACTTTTAGTGCACATTTCTCTTGTGTACCAGTGAATTGTGCTCCTCAGGCACTGTATTAAAAACAGGACAAGTCAGAAAACGTCCCAAGCGTTTAGCGTGCGCCATCTGACCTAATAGAAGAAGAATGCGCATTTAATTGAGTGCAGCGCTGCAGGCTGATGGAGGAGACGCTGCTCGTGTCCACACGGGGCAATAAATCCAAACCAACAGCGATGAGGAGATGCGCTCGGATCAGAGAGCGGCTGATCTGTTCAATATTAATGAAAGAGGGATTTATTGTTGAGCTGCATTTCAAATGTGCTGTATGAAACAGTGTGATGACACTCGTTTATTGAACGTCTCTTGCTGCAAATGCATCATTTTTCTTGGTTGTGTCCGTCACTGCTTTGACAGCTTTTATATAGACATTCATTGAGTAATAAAGCAAGTGTCGTTCATGTTGGGATTGTGACAGCTGATTTGCAGCATGTTGTTTAGTGTCTACAGCACTGCTTCTGAACTGCTTTTGCATTTGACAGAAGAATTGTATATTGTACATAAGTTTGAAAAAGTGTTTGCAATCATTATGAATTTTTTATTAGTTTTTGAAAGTCTCTTCTGCTCACCAAGGCTGCATTTATTTTATCAAAAATACAGTAAAAAAGAGTGAAATATATAGTAAAGTAATTTATTCCTGTGATTTTCAGCATCATTACTCCAGTCTTCAGTGTCACATGATCCTTCAGAAATCATTCTAATATGCTGAATTTGATGCTCAAGAAACATTTATGATTATTATCAATGTTGAAAACAGTTCATATTTTTGTGGAAAGTCAGTTTTTTTCCAGTATCGTGCAGCCCTAATGTATGTATATATGTATGTATATGTATATATGTGTGATATATATATATATATATATATATATATATATATATATATATATATATATATATATATATATATATATATATATATATATATATATATATATATATATATATCATATATATATATATATATATATATATATTACTATATATATATATATACGCCTATATATATATGTATATATATATATATATATATATATATATATATATATATATATATATATATATATATATGTATATATATATATATGTATATATATATATATATATATATATATATATATATATATATATATATATATATATATATATATATATATATATATATATATATATATGTATATGTATATATATATATATGTATATATATATATATATATATATATATATATATATATATATATATATGTATATATATATATATGTATATATATATATGTGTATATATATATATATGTGTATATATATATATATATGTATATATATGTATATATATATATATATATATATATATATATATGTATATATATATGTATATATATATATATATATATATATATATATATATATATATATATATATATATATATATATATATATATATATATATATATATATATATATATATATATATGTGTTTGGTTATATTTGGTTATTTGGTTTGTGAATATCTGATTGGACAAACAGCCTTTGGCATAATCAGCACAAGATGAAAAATGTTTCCTGATTATAGTGTTTTTATGATTAGTTGAATTTTATTATCTGCCTTCAGCATCATTATCTCCATGGTAACAGAGATGACGTGTTTAGATATGATTAGTTCTCTTCTTCAGTACAGATGACACACTGAACACAGGCTGTATTTCTGGAGTCTCTCGTCCAGGTGTCGTTCTGCAGCCGCTCCCCGAGCGCTAAAGGAATCTGCGGCTCAGCGTTCCAGTGCGCTGATGTTTTCCAGCTGTTCGCTGTGAACCGCCGCAGACTTCATGCATGTTTGTCTGATGCAGTCTTGATCATGTGACCGTGTGATGATGACGTGTGTTTGTGGTGTAAACACTGTGTGTATGCAGGGGATCAGTTGTGATTGTGATTCCAGCGTAAATGTGTTTGATTCTCTTTAAATGGAGATTTATGTAGATGTTGTTTGGTTGTTTTCTCGTCTGAAGACTCTGTGTGTGTGTTTGCACAATTTAAATGCACATTTTCTGTTTTACATGCAGTGTGTTTGTCAGTAGTTAGAGAAGGAAAGTACCGATTGCATTATATTATAGTTACATATCTGATGTTAACCAGTCTGTTAAACCTTCTTAAAGAGTTTCTGCCTTCAATCTTCGGCTGAAATCAGCAGGACGTTCATGTCCGATAAACGCTGAGCTTCGTTCTGTGTGTCTAAGGGTTTATTCAGCGCTGGTGACGGTACCCGGGGCCGTATCGATCAGGTCTAGAGTAGATTCGGCTGACAGGACTGGATTGATTTTCAGATAGTTACAGAACTTCTGTGGCTTTAGTGTCGTATCATTTGTACCTCAAGGAAAATCTCGTATTACTCCTTTATGAATGGTTCTTTTTAATGAATTTGTCTGAAATTATATGTAATATTAAGCATTATAATGTCCACTGAAAATAAGTGTAAACAAGTGTGTTCCCAACATGAGGCTATGAGTTATTTTGCAGAAATATAATTATTTTGCACATAAAAATAGATATTTTATATATTATTTTATATTTTCTAGTATAATCAAATATCTATATTTAATTTTTTAATTTATAGATTTAGATTTAAAAAAAAAAATTAGATACTCTATATATATTTTATTGGTCTGTATTTAATATTTTATTATATATTTTATATATTTTAGATTTTTGATTAATATCTTAAATACAATAAATGTAAAAGAAAATCAAATTTCTTTATATATATATATATATATATATATATATATATATATATATATATATATATATATATATATATATATATATATATGTATATATATGTGCAATATATAAAATTAATATTAATAATTATATTAGACTTTTGCTTTCATATTTATTGTATCTTTTATGTTTTTTTATGTATTTCATGTATTTTTTGGATGACACTTATTTTACATAATACAAATTTAATGTATTTAAATTGAAGGTAAATGGCAAATATAGAAATAAAACCATTTCAAAATATTAATAAAAAAACTATAATATTTATTTTGCAAAAAAATACTTAAAAGCACATAAAATATATATATTTTATATATTTTTCATGTCACTGTCACTGCAATATATTCTTTTTATATTCTATTATAATCAAATATATTCATTTATATAATCTCTGTTTTACTATATATTATTTTTTTTCTATTATAGATTTATATTTTATTTTTTTCTATTTTAGATACACTCATATTTTATTTTATTAGAATTCCTATATATTTTATATAAATGTTTATATATTGTATATTTAATTTTATTCTATTTAAGTTTTTAGATTTTTAGATTACTAATATTTAAATATAAAATATAATATTTGCATTTTATATAATATTTTTTTATATTGGATTACATTTATTTTACATTTTATGTGTATATATATATATATATATATATATATATATATATATATATATATATATATATATATATATATATATATATATATATATATATATATATATATATATATATATATATATATATATATATATATATATATATATATATATATATATATATATATATATATATATATATATATATATATATATATATAAAATATTTGATTTTTTTTTTTGTTTTGTTTTTTTTGGATTACACTTATTTTACATTATTTTTATATATATAATATATATTTATATATAGATCAAATGTAATATTTGAATTTTTTTTATTGTATTTTTTAATTTGGATTACACTTATTTTACTTAATAAAATATTTAAATTAAATGAAAATGCCAAATATAAAAATAAAACCAATTCAAAATATAATAGCGTGACAATAAACACACACCTCTCTATATATCAGCTGTGTTAGTTAGTTAGTTGTCTGATGAGTGTGTGAATGAAATGCTGTTGGGTCAAATGGTTTATGATGATGAAGCACATGTGCGTCTTATTCCAAACACAGACTACAGCATTAATAATGCAGGCCGAGACGATCAATACAGCAGCCGATCGATGACACACACACTCTCTGTGTGTGTGTGTGTGTGTGTGTGTGTGTGTGTGTGAGATGTTGTAGTGTTTCTCTACTGATGAGTGTCTGATAACAGCGTTTGGTGTAAACGTCTCTACCATTATGAAACAAAATCATCTCATGTGAGTTTACAGCACTGTTATTTTTCGCCATACAAGCACATTAGTGTTCACATTAGAGCTCAGTATAATGAGAAGAATTAGCATAATTATGATCATCAGAACATCAAAACATGCAGTGAAGATGAAGAACTGGCACACAAACAGCGTCTGAATGAGGATCTCATGGTATAAACTCACTGACATGATAATGAATGACGACCCGTGACCTGCGCGTCTCTCATGTTTTGTGTCTATAATTACAGCTCTTATCACAGATGCGTGTGGATTCATTGTTCGGCGTGTCGAGTGATTTCTCTGCTTCATATCGCTCTCATCAGATCACAGTAGGGAGGTGTTTTTCTACATGTTCAGATTATTTGTGTTTTCATTGAGAGAATTGCAAACTGCCGTAATGAACCTCCCGTCTGCAGGATTATCCATCACTCAGAATCAGTACACACTGCTTCTGGCTTCATTTCAGGCCTGTTCGCAGATCTAGGTAATTTATTGCAATGCGGCATTGCCGTTTTACTTGTTAATACAGCGGGTCTGAAGTGAGTTATGGAGGTTTATGCCTGTTGGTATTGTGTTTCTGATCAGTTGAGCGTGTGAGTGTGTGTTTGGAGCGTCACGTGAGCACACACAGCTTCAGTACTCGTGTTCTGGGATTCTTGTGTAGGTTGTTTCCGGCACGAGTCCAACAGAGAGAGATATGAAGCTTACGACTCCAACGCTCGATTCATGCATCTCTGAAGGATTCTCTTCAGCTGAACACCACACACACACTCACACATACGACACACACTCAAACACACACTCTCTCGCCCACCATCAGATACTCATCCAAACACTGATCGGTTCACAGAGCTACACACACACACTGCAGCAGTTACTGTACGTGTCAGAAAACACTGACGTTCTCATTGAATATCTGCAATAAACACATGTGCAGTCCTGACACACAGAGCATGTGCACGACACGCATGTTTCAGTTAGGTGTGTGGAAACTCAACTCTAAATACTATGGAATTTAATGATTTATTTCAATTTCTGCATGTGCAATCAATGGCATATATATACAGTGCATCCGGAAAGTATTCACAACGCTTCACTTTTTCCACATTTTGTTATGATACAGCCTTATTTCAAAATGGATTACATGCTTTATTTTCCTCAAAATTCTATAAAAAATGACAACATGAAAGAAGTTGAAATCTTTGCAAATGTATTAAAGGTGCCCTAGAATTAAAAATTGAATTTACCTCGGCATAGTTGAATAATTAGAGTTCAGTACATGGAAATGACATACAGCGAGTCTCAAACTCCATTGTTTCCTCCTTCTTATGTAAATCTCATTTGTTTAAAAGACTTCTGGAAAACACTCAGATCTCAACATAACAGTAACAGTCGGGATCATTAATATGTATGACCCCAATATTTGCATATGCCAGCTCATGTTCAAGGCATTAGACAAGGGCAGCCAGTATTAACGTCTGGATCTGTGCACAGCTGAATCATCAGACTAGGTAAGCAAGCAAGAACAATAGCGAAAAATGGCAGATGGAGCAATAATAACTGACATGATCCATGATATCATGATATTTTTAGTGATATTTGTGAATTGTCTTTCTAAATGTGTCATTAGCATGTTGCTAATTTACTCTTAAATGTGGTTAAAGTTACCATCGTTTCTTACTGTATTCATGGAGACGAGAGCCGTCGCTATTTTCATTATTAAACACTTGCAGTCTGTATAATTCATAAACACAACTTCATTCTTTATAAATCTCTCCTACAGTGTAGCATTAGCCGTTAGCCACAGATCACAGCCTCAAATTCATTCAGAATCAAATGTAAACATCTAAATAAATACAATACTCACATAATCAGACGCATGCATGCAATATGCATAACGAACACTTTGTAAAGATCAATTTTGAGGGTTATATTAGCTGTGTGAACTTTGTTCATGCACTGTTTAAGGCAAGCGCGAGCTCCGGGGTGGGGAGCACGAGCATTTAAAGGGGCCGCAACCTGAATCGGCGCATTTCTAATTATGCCCCAAAATAGGCAGTTAAAAAAATTAATAAAAAAAAATCTATTGGGTATTTTGAGCTGAAACTTCACAGACACATTCAGGGGACACCTTAGACTTATATTACATCTTGTAAAAAAATGTTTGATGGCACCTTCAAAAATAAAAAACGGAAAAAATCACATGTACATAAGTATTCACAGCCTTTGCCATGACACTCAAAACTTCCAAACTGAGCGATTGGAGGAGAAGGGTCTTGGTCAGGGAGGTGACCAAGAACCTGATGGTCACTCTGACAGAGCTCCAGTGGAGAGAGGAGAACCTTCCAGAAGAACAACCATCTCTGCAGCACTCCACCAATCAGACCTGTATTGTAGACGGAAGCCACTCCTCAGTGAAAGTCACATGACAGCCTGCCTGGAGGACTCTCAGACCATGAGAAACAAAATTCTCTGGTCTGATGAAACAAAGATTGAACTCTTTGGCCTGAATAGCAAGCGTCATGTCTGGAGGAAACCAGGCACTGCTCATCATCTGGCCAATCCCATCCCTACAGTGAATCATGGTGGTGCCAGCATCATGCTGTGATGTTTTTCAGTGGCAGGAACTGGGACACTAGTCAGGATCAAGGGAAAGATGAATGCAGCAATGTACAGAGACATCCTTGATGAAAACCTGCTCCAGAGCGCTCTGGACCTCAGACTGGGGCCAAGGTTCATCTTCCAACAGGACAACGACCCTAAACACACAGCCAAGATAACAAAGGAGTGGCAATTGGACAACTCTGTGAATGTCCAGCCAAAGGCCAGACTTGAACATCTCTGGAGAGATCTGAAAATATATATATATATATATATATATATATATATATATATATATATATATATATCTATATATATATATATATATATATATATATATATATATATATATATATATATATATATATACAGTTGCAAGAAAAAGTATGTGAACCACTTGCAGAATCTGTGAAAATGTGAATAATTTTAACAAAATAAGAGAGATCATACAAAATGCATGTTATTTTTTATATAGTACTGCCCTAAGATATTTTACATAAAATATGTTTATATATAATCCACAAGCGCTGAATTTATTAAAATAACCCCGTTCAAAAGTTTATGAACCATTGATTCTCAATACTGTGTGTGGTTACCTGATGATACCTGATGATGATGATGATGAGCTCTGTTCTTCAGAAAAATCCTCCAGCTCCTGCAGATTCATCAGTTTTCAAGCATTTTTACAGCAGCACAGCAGCTGCGGGCTGCTGTAGTCCAGAGGTCAAAGGGCAGGAAAATAAAAGCAACATGATATTTTAATGCATCAGTGTTTTGTCTTTTGGTTCAGAGTTTAAGACTCTGATGTGATGGACAGATGGGTATTATGAGTGTTTTCATAACAGGCGTCTTAACGGGTTTTAGCAGGATTTATTTATCCAACCTAAAGTGACCAGAAAGTCCAATGCAAACTGTATAAACAGTATCTCTATCAGCCCTAATGAGGAGTTCCTCTCTCATATAATGCATTGAAGCGCTCATCCTCGGCGCTTTCAGATCCTGCGCATCGGTTTAAGTCAGAGGAAATCACAGTCACGAAGCCGTAACCCCGTTAAAACGCTTTCAGTGTTGCGGGAGCTCAAATAAGCTTGTAAATTGATTATGCTGAATGGAATAAGCTGCACTGGAGTCTTTATTTATTTATTTTATAGACTCCAGAGAGCCGGAAGCACATGTGCGGTTAATCCCGTCTGGATGTGGCGTTCCGGGCGGCTTGAGGAAAGAAAAGCCCTCAGAGAGTTTGATTTCATTAAAAACTCAGTTGTTTGATGTTTATTCAGAGTTTTAATTCAGATGTAATTGTGTCTGTTTTCAGAAGTGACTGTCAGTGGGCCGGCGCTTATTAAACTGCTTCTTTGTAATTAAATGAAATATGTTAATCCATGCATTCATCACCAGTTTAGTGTTTCTTTAATACTGTCACAACAATTAATCAGACCTATATATATATAAACTTTGGTGTAGGATTTACTTTTAATCATTTTCACTCAGAAATTACTAGTAAACTTCACAAATAATAGAATAAATAATACTTTCAAAGAAATGGCAAGTAACTATGGAAGCTTGTTTCCACAAGAGAATAAAAAATAAAAAAAGTATTGCCAATTTTTCATCTCACAATTTTGACTTTTTTCCTCACAATTGCAGGTTTCTATCTCACAATTTGGACTTTATAACTTACAAGTTTATATCTGACAATTCTGAGAAGGAAAAATAAGTCAGAATTGCAAAATATAAACTCACAATTGCAAGAAAAAAGTCTTTAGTGTTTTATTTACAACTTTGAAATCTCCTTTTTGAACACTGTTTTTGTGTGTGTCCCTTTAAATGCAAATGAGCTGCTGCTCCCGCCCCCTTTCCAGAAGAGGGCGGAGCTTTAACAGCTCAACAACAACAAAGCTGGAGAATCTCATGCAGCCAAAATGAGGAAAGTGTTCAGCCTTACATTGTTCAAACCGGAGTCGACACTGTTGGCCCCGCCCCCTTTGTTGTGTGTTCTCGGGGGCGGGGTTTATGTAAATTTTAGGGTTACTGATGTAACTAACCCGGGAAGAAGCTCATTGTAGTTCCTACCAGCAAAAATATTAAAAAATATTTAATTTTGAAGCCTTCCCAACAGAATCAAAGCCTATTATCAAAGACTGCATCATTTTATAGTATAAATGGCCCTGGGATTAAAAATTGCAGTTTTAATGCGTTTCAATGGGGACATTTTTGTCCTTCAGGTTCTGAGAGGAATTATTTTGTGTTACTAGTGTAAAATAGATTTATTAAAGGAAATGGGGGTGAAATAGTAAAATTCCAATAAAAATACACACTTGTGCCAAAATGTATGCAGTTGGCATAAACACAGGCAAAATGATCAAAAAAACAAAACTGAAAAAGACAAATGTCCATAAGGACGCACAGGGGTTAACTAGTCTCCTGTTTTGGCATCACTTACTGTCAGAGGACTGAACCATCATTAGAAGAGTCTTTCTTCAAAAGAATCAGCAAATCATAATCACTTTGTTTGCTCAAGCACTCCATTCCTGCACCCGCCTGACTGAATATGAATCATATCTAATATAAATATTACACTGATTAGCACACAGCTTCATATTCATCTATATCAAGAGCTCATAATTACATACAAGTGGCTCAGTATGTGAATTAGTTCAGATCACTGTAATTGTTCTTTACAGCTGTACTCAACAAGAAGACATGAACAGTGCTGTAATTTCAGTCATACATCAGTGTTCAAGAAAGAGCTGTGTAATCTACATTGAGCAGGTTGTTGAAAAATATGTATTAAAATATTTCATATTTCATTTATTGATTTTACTATGACTCTTTCTGAAGGTTCAGAGGTACATGTTTATGAGTGAATCATTGAATAATTTATTGAAATGATTTGTTCAAAATCTGTGCTTTATTCAAAAACGAATCAAGTGATTGAGTCATTGAATCATTCACTTAACTGATTTGTTTGAAAAACGGGTTATTTTGAATAAGTAGGTACTTTACAACTGCAAAAAAGTATGTTCTATATAGTATGAATGTAATCTGGATGTATTTCATTCGCCGCCATGTCATTATCACGTGACCTACCAGTGTTGAAGCACTTGAAGCTTCTGATCCATCAGTGCGTCACGTTCCTGACCTCAGTGCCTTTTTGTTGTTTCATCTTCTAGAATGTTCCTCAGCTGCCATGTGGAAAAGCTCTTTACAGCTATGAGGGCAAAGAACCAGGTGACCTGAAGTTCAACAAAGGCGACATCATCATCCTGCGGCGGAAGGTGGACGAGAACTGGTTCCACGGCGAGTTGAACGGCCTCCACGGCTTCCTGCCGGCCAGTTACATCCAGTGCATCCGACCGCTGTCACAGACACCTCCGCAGGGGAAAGCGCTGTACGACTTTGAGGTCAAAGACAAAGACCAGGACAAAGACTGCCTGACCTTCACTAAGGTATGAACGCTTCAGTTAAATCACTGTCTGAATCACGAGATAGTGAGTTTTGTACAGAAAGAAGTCTCTTCTGCTCTCCACGGTTGCATTTATTTGAAATATTATTACAATTTAAAACAGCTGTTTTCTATGTGAGAATATAGTAAAATATAATTTATTCCACTGATCAAAGCTGAATTTTCAGCATCATTACTCCATGATTACTTCTCTGGAGTCTGATTGTCAATAGTTATCAAAAAAAAAATTAAAATTTTGATTCACGAATAAGGGTCGCCAAAATGTTCAAAGTGGGCGGAGCCATTTTTACTAAAATGGCTATAATTCTTGAATGGAATGAGATATTTTGCATTCTGTGGTCGCATGGAAAATGATATGGCGATTGGCCACTTGGTGGCGCTATAACAGGAAAAAAGACATGAAAATGGCTATAACTACTTCACTGTTAGTCCAATCGACTTTACAATTGGCATGCAGTGTCTTCTTCCGAGGTGCCATGATTGTTTATGAGGACATGGACGTATCTTAAAAAACATCTTCATTGGCCAATGAAGTTTGAGCTGCTATCAGACAAGGTTAGTAGAAGCGGATCGGAACGAAACTTGCTGGGCCTGTTTGACTCACGGCCCTAGAGGCCTGTGAGAAATTTGATTAGAAATCGGCCACTGCGGTGCGCGTTCACGTTTTTCAAGTGTGTAAAGGATTGTTTTTCGCACACGCCCACAACAGTCATACCACATGGTAAAACTCCTTATTCTGAGCAACATTGCCTCTAGAAACGTTCGTTAAATATTTGAGATTATTTATAAAAACAACTTTGGTGAACTAGTTCTGGGTTTTTGGTTGTTAAAAAGCTTTATAAACCATAAACCACTCGCAGATGAACAGTGCTGTAATTTCAGTCATATCAGTGTTCAAGAAAAAGCTATGTAATGTACATTGAGCAAGTTATTGAAAAAATGCAAATATTTATTAAAATATTTCATATTTCAATTATTGATTTTACTACGACTCTTTTTGAAGGTTCAGAGATACATCATCTTTATGAGTGAGTCATTGAATCGTTTATTCAAATGATTTGTTCAAAACCGGTGCTTTATTTTGAAATGAATCAAGTGATTGAGTCATTGAATCATTCGCTTAACTGATTCGTTTGAAAAACACGTTTTTTTGAATAAGTAATTACTTTACAACCACTAAAAAGTATGTTCTATATAGTATGAATGTAATCTGGACGTACTTCATTCACCGTGTTGTCATATATCATGGTAGAACTCCTCATTCTGAGCAACTTTGACTCTAGGACCGCCACTGTCCATCGAATCGTTCATTAAATATTGGATATTATTTATAAAAACAACTTTGGTGAACTAGTTCTGGTTTTTTTTTTTTAAACCACAAGTTTCCTATAGACAATAGCCTGTATTGACTGCAAATGGTCTTTTCCATCTATGATCGAGATGGTTACAGGCTTGCTAATTAAAACATTATTCCTTTTTACGCATGAGCTTAAAAGCCTTAAATTGCTTGAACCCCGATAACTGCTGCTCACAGCTATCTGAAAAAATATATCAAAATTAAGTGAGTTTTTGGTCAAAACAAGAACAAATATCTGCCAGTGGGGTCAGAAAAATAATCTTAATTCAAAGGGAAAACAAGATTATTTTCTGACCCCATTGGCAGATATTTGCTCTTGTTTTAACCAAAAACTCACTTAATTTTGATATATATTTTTCAGAAAACAAGATATAATATCTTCATTCGTTTTGATCTTGATTTAAGAATGTTTAGATATTTGTGCTGGAAAACAAGACAGAAATCCTGAGGAACAGCATTATTTTTGCAGTGTGGGACGTGTGTGTGTTTTAGATTATACAGCCTTAAAGCAATATTTTACCCAAACATGCTAATTCTGTCATCATTTATTCACTCTCATGTCACTCTTTGACTTTATTCCTCTTGTGAAACACAAAAGCAGATGTTTATCAGAATATTCATGCTGTCAAAGATGCGAAAAATATGAAGATTCAGGTTGTAAAGGATGACAGATCACTGGACACTGTATGTTTGAAGATCATCTGTGGATCATCAGTGAGGTTTAAGAGCTCTTTTCATCTGGCCGCAGTGCATGATGGGTAAATACAGCTGTGATTCTGTATCTCTCTCTCACCTGCTCTCATGTATCAGGAGCAGGAGACATCAAGACGGCTTCGAAGGTGGTCTGAAACCAGATTCCTTCTGATCTGTTTCTGTGTTCAGTTTACATGTATGCATTTGACAAATGCATTTATAAGCAACATGCATTGATTAAAAATATCTGCCTTAAATGCAGTTCATGCATTGCCTGGGTATCAAACCCATGACTCTGGTGTTGCTAGCGCTATATATGATCAACTGTTTGACTTCAGGAAAGCACAATCAGCTGCTTATGTTGTGACACATCTACCTGTATGCATTATGCTGTTTTGAATGGCTGTGCCTTTGTGAGATGTTTTGATAAATGTTTATTCTGCCATTTTGTCATTTTCTCTCCCTCATGTTGTTCAAACCTGTATGACTTTCTTTATTCTTTCTTTAAAACACAAAATAAGATGGTGTAGGACCGAGCAAGATGATGTAAAGTGTCAATCAAAAGATGTTTTTGAGAATATGTTAAGATACGATATTTTATCTTTTTACTTTTTCAATTTCTTCAGTATTATTGTTAGACCTATTTAAATCACTGTTTTTTGTTTTTATTTGTCCATTTTTTTTCTTGTTTTGTAACCGACTGTTTGCATCAATAATTGCTTTTATATTTTTATATTTAATGTTTTTTATATTAGATTAGGCTACTATTAGTTTTTGCTAGATATTTTACTTATGTGTGTGTGTGTGTGTGTGTGTATGTGTATGTGTATTTTTATATATATATATATATATATATATATATATATATATATATATATATATATATATATATATATATATATAAATAATATTATAATTGCTATTAGTTTCTATCTTTAAGTATAATTTATGGGTTATTCATTTAATATAAAATAAACACTAACTGATATTAATTTAAAATAAGCATTAATGGCTATATATATATATATATATATATATATATATATATATATATATATATATATATATATATATATATATATATATATATATATATATATATATATATCTCAGGGTTATTAATTTAATATAAAATAAACATTAACTGAAATAAAATAAAAAATTAAAAAGTTTACAGTTTCATTTAAAGCAAAATACTAAAATAACTACAATACAATACAAAATATATAGACATTTAAAAAACAATAAACCCAAATAAAAATGCCAAAAACAAAACAAAATTACTAAAACTTTAACTAAAATTAAAATGAAAAGCTGCAAATAAAATCTAATTCAAAATATTAACAAAAATTGTAATAGTATATCATTTATACTAAATATATATGTAAAATCCTCTATGACAAATCACTTTGGATAAAAGCATCTGCTAAATTCATAAAATTTAAAAATATATATTTTGGTCCCCATTGACTTTCATTGTATGGACAACGTTTTTTTTTTTAAAATATCTTCTCTGATGTTCCTCAGAAGAAGGAAAGTCATACAGGTTTGTAACCGGTTAATTGTGACAGAATGATGATTTGTGGCTGAATTCACTTAAGTGAAATAAAAGTCTTCTCCTCCGTTCATTTTCTCTTCTGTATGTTCCTCACGTCCGCTGTCAGCCGCGCAGCTGCAGTGTTTGTTCTGTGGCTTCAGACGTCTCAATGCTTTACAAACAGCCTCTGTACTCCAGGAGTCAGTCGAGACGGAAACGGAAAGATGTGTCCTGAAAACCAGAGCGTCCAGACCAGAGACGCCTTTCATGGAGAAGAACGACGGTCGGAAGATGCGCTGGAGCGACTGACGAGGATCTGAATACTAAAACAGTCATTCATAGACACTTGATTGAGTCTCATCTGAGTTCAGGAAGCTTCTGCTGTTTGAAACTTGATATGAATTGAATCAAATGAGTTCTTTATAGAAGGTCAGTTCATTTGCTTTGGCTTCTGTATGATCAGTTCAATTCATTGAGAAACAGATACTGAAGCATTAATGTGTGTGACATTCAGTCACTGGTGGTTTGATTAATGAATTCAACTGAACTGAAATGAATCAACTTTGAACTGAATTGAGCTGAATAATGACTCTATTGTCTTCTGTAGAGCTGAAATCGAATTAATTTGCGACATTACCACTCTTATTTTCCTGTTTATTACTGTGAAGCTGCCTTGAAAGTCTGTGTTGTATACAGCCCTATAGAAATAAAGCCGACTTGACTTGAAGAGTGATGCTTTCAGAGCACTGATCTGATAACTGATGCAGCCAATCATGTGAGTTTGGGGCGGAGCTAACTGTCTGACTGGCCAATGATTTGTCTGGTTTGTCATTAATAAAGTGTCTTATGGTTTCATTATGTGTGTTTTATGAAAGTCAGAATTGTGACAGTCTTTCCTCTGTTCAGCATAAAAGGAGATATTTTGAAGAATGTTGAAAACTAAACCGTTTTGGTTCCCATTGACTTACATTGTATTTTTAGTCCATAAATGAGGGTGAGATATTCTGTTAGTATATTTTTCTGTGAGCCTCTGATCAAACAGTAAATACTGTCATAATTTCAACCTTTTATCTCATAAATGACTTAGTCATATTTTTTGACTTATCTCATAATTATGATGTCATAATTTTGACTTATCTCATAATTAGGATTTAGTATGTCATAATTTATCATTAAATGTCTTAGTATGTCATAATTTGGACTTTATATCTCTTAATTATGACGTCATAATTTTGACTTCTCTCATAATTAGGACTTAGTTTGTCATAATTTAAACTTTTTATCTCATAAAAGACTTAGTATGTCATAATTTTGACTTTTATCTCATAATTATGACTTAGTATGTCATAACATTTTACTTTTATTTCATAATTATGGTGTCATAATTTTGACTTTTCTCATAATTATAATGTCATATGAATGTTGACTTATCTCATAATTAGGATTTAGTATGTCATAATTTATCATTAAATGTCTTAGTATGTCATAATTTTGACTTTTTATCTCATAATTATGACGTCATAATTTTGACTTATCTCATAATTATAATGTCATAATTTTGACTCATCTCATAATTAGGATTTAATATGTCATAATTTATCATTAAATGACTTAGTATGTCATAATTTTGACTTTTTATCTCATAATTATGATGTCATAATTTTGACTTATCTCATAATTAGGATTTAGTATGTCATAATTTATCATTAAATGTCTTAGTATGTCATAATTTTGACTCTTTATCTCATAATTATGACGTCATAATTTTGACTTATCTCATAATTATGATGTCATAATTTTGACTCATCTCATAATTAGGATTTAGTATGTCATAATTTATCATTAAATGTCTTAGTATGTCATAATTTTGACTTTTTATCTCATAATTATGACGTCATAATTTTGACTTATCTCATAATTATAATGTCATAATTTTGACTCATCTCATAATTAGGATTTAATATGTCATAATTTATCATTAAATGACTTAGTATGTCATAATTTTGACTTTTTATCTCATAATTATGATGTCATAATTTTGACTTATCTCATAATTAGGATTTAGTATGTCATAATTTATCATTAAATGTCTTAGTATGTCATAATTTTGACTCTTTATCTCATAATTATGACGTCATAATTTTGACTTATCTCATAATTATGATGTCATAATTTTGACTCATCTCATAATTAGGATTTAGTATGTCATAATTTATCATTAAATGTCTTAGTATGTCATAATTTTGACTCTTTATCTCATAATTATGATGTCATAATTTTGACTTATCTCATAAGACTTAGTATGTCATAATTTTGACTTTTTATCTCATAATTATGATGTCATAATTTTGACTTATCTCATAATTAGGATTTAGTATGTCATAATTTATCATTAAATGTCTTAGTATGTCATAATTTTGACTCTTTATCTCATAATTATGACTTAGTATGTCATAACATTTTACTTTTATTTCATAATTATGGTGTCATAATTTTGACTTTTCTCATAATTATAATGTCATATGAATGTTGACTTATCTCATAATTAGGATTTAGTATGTCATAATTTATCATTAAATGACTTAGTATGTCATAATTTTGACTTTTTATCTCATAATTATAATGTCATAATTTTGACTTCTCATAATTAGGATTTAGTATGTCATAATTTATCATTAAATTACTTAGTATGTCATAATTTATCATTAAATGACTTAGTATGTCATAATTTTGACTTTTTATCTCATAATTATGACGTCATAATTTTGACTTATCTCATAATTATAATGTCATAATTTTGACTCATCTCATAATTAGGATTTAATATGTCATAATTTATCATTAAATGACTTAGTATGTCATAATATTTGACTTTTATCTCATAATTATGTTGTCATAATTTTGACTCATCTCATAATTATAGTATGTCATAATTTATCATTAAATGTCTTAGTATGTCATAATTTTGACTCTTTATCTCATAATTATGACGTCATAATTTTGACTTATCTCATAATTATGATGTCATAATTTTGACTCATCTCATAATTAGGATTTAGTATGTCATAATTTATCATTAAATGTCTTAGTGTGTCATAATTTTGACTTTTTATCCTATAATTTTGACTTGTCATAATTTTTACTTTTATCTCATAATTAGGATTTAGTATGTCATAATTTATCATTAAATGACGTAGTATGTCATAATTTTGACTTTTTAATCTCATAAATATGACTTAGTATGTCATAACATTTTACTTTTATTTCATAATTATGGTGTCATAATTTTGACTTTTCTCATAATTATAATGTCATATGAATGTTGACTTATCTCATAATTAGGATTTAGTATGTCATAATTTATCATTAAATGACTTAGTATGTCATAATTTTGACTTTTTATCTCATAATTATAATGTCATAATTTTGACTTCTCATAATTAGGATTTAGTATGTCATAATTTATCATTAAATTACTTAGTATGTCATAATTTATCATTAAATGACTTAGTATGTCATAATTTAAACTTTTTATCTCATAATTAGGACTTAGTTTGTCATAATTTAAACTTTTTATCTCATAAAAGACTTAGTATGTCATAATTTTAAGTTTTATCTCATAATTATGACTTAGTATGTCATAATATTTTACTTTTATCTCATAATTATGTTGTCAATATTTTGACTCATCTCATAATTATATAGTCATAATTTAAACTTTTTATCTCATAATTATGACTTGGTATGTCACAATGTTTTAATTTTAACCCATAATTAGGGCTTAGTGTGTCAGAATTTTGACTTTTTATCCTATAATTTTGACTTGTCATAATTTTTACTTTTATCTCATAATTAGGACTTTTTATCTCATAAATGACGTAGTATGTCATAATTTTGACTTTTTAATCGCATAAATATGACATGCCATAATTAGGACTTAGTATGTCATAATTTTGACTTTTATCTCATAATTAGGACTTGGTATGCCATTATTTTGACTTTATCTCATAATTATGATTATGTCATAATTAGGACTTAGTATGTCGTAACTTTGACTTTTATGCTTTTATTAAGATTTACCGAAACATGATTTTTTTCCAGTGTGGTGGAAACGGCTTCCACAGCAGTGAGATCATGATTCCTCCCTGTGCTGTAGGGCAGGTGTTGTGATGGATGCTGGGAGATGATCTTCCCGTTCACATATTTCATTTCTCATTCGGCTGTAAATATGAAAATTAAATGTGGCTTTATATAAGGATGTGATTTATCTCTTTAACACATTTCCACAATGCAAGAATAAACACTGAAGGAGAGTTTTCTGCATGTGTTTACTGTGTGTTTCCTCTCTCACAGGACGAGATTCTGACCGTGATACGAAGAGTGGATGACAACTGGGCAGAAGGCATGCTGGGAGATAAGATTGGGATTTTTCCTATCCTATACGTGGAGGTAAGTGTATTAAAGCCTGTGCTTTAAATATGCATCAGGAGAAATGAATGTTCTTGTGGCGATTACAGGCAGGAGTTAATTGTTTTCCATTCCTTCTCAAACTCATCTGGCTCATGATTCATGTGATTTCCGGCTGATTGATTGGAACGTGCCCGAGCGCAGGAAACTCGATCCCTTCTGCCCTCGCCATCACCAGATGAAAATGGGAAAATAAATGATGTTTATCTTTCTTTTCTCCTTTCAGCTCATTTAAAATCTGGCCTCGTGCGCTCACGCTGGGATGTGTCTCGATCACGC